>NW_027512724.1:0-300000 GCF_048772815.1 Callospermophilus lateralis | reverse complement strand
AGTTTAAATGTCTACCCCTTCACAGGGCTGACCAATCACCCCCTGCGCGACCTGTTCCCGCCAATGAATGTGCTAATCATGTTTTGGAGTTGTTATTTGATTTTCCCAGGGTACATGGTAATTTGCTAAAGGAGGCTATGATGTATGTAAAGTCCCTGCCCTCTCAAAAGAATGTATATAAACTCTGCTCAAATTGTTCTCTGGGCTCTTTGTTGTTTGCTTTTCTGATGTGAGCTCTGAGCCCCAGCATGCTGGACCCCCAATAAACCCTTTTCTGTTTCATGAGAAAGTCTCTTGGTGGTGTTTTTCTCCGACCTTCGCCCCACCTTTTCATCTGGAGGCCCCAGGTGAGATATTCGGCAGCAGCGGACAAAAGACGCCAACTGACTTCTCTTAGGGTAAGTAAGGCGCCTGTTTCTTGTTTTGGGTTTCCGTTTAAGGCGTGGCAAAGTTGCTGTGGGTGAGGGCATTAGGTCTCTCCTATGTTGGCTGACAGAAGTGTCACAGAGCCAAAGGTCACGTCCCTGGGGGCACTCCAGAGGACTAGGGAAATCAAGGAATAGTAGTTTCCTCAACTGGGTTATATTTTGCTTCAGGATTCGGTTTTCCAGCCCAAAAGGTTTTGCCAGCTACTCAGTTTTGTTCATTGTCCTGAACTCAGGTTGAGTTTACTGTCTGTATTTATTGTCTAACCCATCAGGTTTTGCCAGTTACTCAGTTCTAATCGTTGTCTTGGACTCATGGTAAACGTTTACTGTTTGTCATTGTGTGTGTCGAGTTTGTGTCTTCACTGTCCCTGTTTGAGTAACTTCCATTATGGGACAAAGCACTTCTATGCCTCTGTCCCTGACCCTTGATCATTGGACTGATGTCTGCTCAAGGGCCCAGAATCTTTCTTTTTCAGTAAAACGCCAGAGCTGGCAGACTCTCTGAGCTTCAGAATGGCCCATCCTGGGAGTCGGATGGCCACCAGAAGGATCCTTCCACTTCCCTCTAATCCAAAAGTCAGAGATATTGTCTTTTAGCTGGGGCCACGTGGCCACCCAGATCAACAGACATATACCCCTTCCCTCATGATTATATCATTCAAACCTTCCACAACTCCCGCTCTCCCCACCATTCTCCCTGAGTCACAAGACTGGATACTCTTCCCCCTCCTCATTCTCTACCCTCGCTCCCCAACCCCCAATATGTTCCAGATGATCCTCCCTCCACTGACTCAGCCTCTCAGCTGCTAGAGGCAATTGGGCCAGACTCAAGCCCTCCAGGGGACTTCCCTGCAGCAGCAGCAGCCCCTCCTCCCCTGGAGGAAGCAGGGCCACCTAAAGGAACCCAGCGGTGATGGATAATAGAAAACTCAGAATCCCCTGTGATGCTCCCTCTCCATCCCTACGGGCCAATGAACCGTCCCAACTGGGAACCCAACAACTTTGAAGGTAGGTAGCATCTGTCCACTTATCGCCGGGCTCTAATAGCGGGTATAGCGGGTCACCAAGCGACCGCCAGAGGGCCGACTAATTTGGCCAATGTAAGAGAGATTATCCAAGGGCCTAATGAGTCTCCCTGTATGTCTCAGGAGAGAATAATGGAAGCATAAAGGAAATATACTTCTTTTGATCCTCAGGCAGAGGACCAAAAGGCATCTGTTGCAATGGCCTTTATCGAGCAGGCTGCCCTAGATATTAAGAGAAAGTTACAATGTCTAGATGGATTACAAGATATGATGTTAAGAGATTTAGTCAGAGAACCTGAGACAGTATATTATAAGAGAGAAATTGAGGAGGAGAAGGAACAGAGGAGAGACAAGGAAAGGGAACAAAAGAAGGATGAAAGGAGCAAAAGGCAGACTAAAGCATTGGCTAAGGTTTTGTTCACAGCAAAAAATACTCCAGAAGGTTAAATGCAGGGAGACAGAAAGGGATACCTGGGCCCACGCCAAAGGCTGCCCCTGGCATCAGATCAATGTGCCTACTGAAAAGAAAAAGGACACTGAGCCAAAGAGTGGCCCAAAAAGGAGCAGCCACACGAGCCCGCCATGCTGACTCTAGAAGAGGACTAAGAAAGTCGGGGCTTGGATCCCCTCCCCGATCTCAGGGTAACATTTGAAGTGGAGGGGATTCAAGTGAACTTTGAAATGGATACAGGAGCAGTATACTCAGCCCTTAAGACCCCACTGGGCCACCTATAAATAAATAAATGGTCCCTAGTTCAAGGGGCTAATGGCAGTAGATATCAGGCTTGGACAAAAAAGAGGATTATGAACCTAGTAAATGGAAAAGTCCACACTCTTTTCTAGTAATCCCAGAATTTCCAGCCCCATTGATGAGCAGGGATCTGCTTACCAAACTCTGGTCTAGAATAACCTTTATCCCTGATGGTCCCCAAGTGGAGTTTCTAAAGCCTTCAGTAAAAGCTCCCATAGTCATGGCTTTGACTATGTCCGTAGAAGGTGAACATCACTCTTCGTGTCCCCTAGGACTGATCAACAAAGCAAACTCGCACAGAAATGGATAAAAGATTATCCTAATGTATTGGCAGAAACTGCTGGGTTAGGTCTAGCCCTTAAACAACCTCCAATAGCAGTATAATTAAAAGCCTCTGCCTCTCCAATCAGTGTTAAACAATATCCCCTAAGCAAAGAAGCTAAGGATGGGATAAGGCCCCATATTCAGAAATACCTGACTCTTGGGGTCTTAAGGCTCTGTCAATCAGCCTGGAATACCCCGCTGCTACCAGTTAGAAAGCTAGGAACTGGGGACTACCATCCTGTTCAAGACCTAAGAGAGATCAACAACAGAGTGCAGGACATTCACCCCACAGTACCCAACCCATATAATTTGCTTAGCACTCTGAATCCGGAGCGGGAATGGTACACTGTGCTGGACTTAAAAGATGCTTACTTCTGCTTGCCCCTACATAAGGACAGTCAGTTGCTGTTTGCTTTCAAGTGGATAAACCCCAAAACTGGAACATCTGGCCAATTAACCGGGACTAGATTCCCACAGGAGTTCAAAATCTCCCTCACTCTCTTTGATGAAGCCCTCCACAGGGACTTCAATGACTTCAGAACTGCCCACCCTGAAGTCACCCCACTCGAATATGTGGATGATCTGCTACTGGCAGCCGACACCAAGGAGAACTCTGAGTCTGGGACCCAAGCACTATTATTCGAGCTTGCTCGGCTTGGATATAGGGCTTCTGCCAAAAGGCCCACTTTTGTCAGCAAGAAGTAATCTTCCTGGGTTATTCTCTTAGGGGTGGCAAACGATGGCTCACTGAGCCCAGAAAACAAACCATTGTGCAGATAACTCCCCCTTCTAATAAGAGACAACTCAGAGAGTTTTTTGGGCCTGCCAGCTTTTGCAGGTTATGGATTCCTGTGTTCGCATCTCTGGCTGCACCTTTATACACTCTGATAAAAGGGGATGCCCACTTCCAATGTACCCCTGAGTACAAACAAGCTATTGATAATGTCAAAAAAAAGGTGCTGCTCTCTGCTTCAGCCTTAGCACTACCAGATGTAGATAAACCCTTCAATCTCTACATAGAAGAAAAGAAAGGAATAGCACGGGGAATGCTCACTCAGACATTGGGACCTTGGAAATGGCTAGTAGCATTCTTATAAAAAAAAACTGGACCCAGTGGCTAGCATGTGGCCCCTTTGCTTAAGAGCTATAGCAGTGGCAGCCCTTCTAATAAAAGATGCTCATGAATGAACGTTGGGACAGAAGCTCACCATTATAGTCCCCCATGCCCTGGAGAGCATCATCTGCCAGCCTCCAGAGAGGTGGCTATCAAACTCCAGAATTAAGCACTACCAGAGCCTCTTGCTTGACAAAGACAGTATAATGCTGGGACCCCCTGCTCCACTCAACCCGGCTACACTGCTGCCAGAAGTATCATCAGGACCTGTCGCTCATGAGTGTCAAAACATACTGGCAGAGAAAACCAGTATACGACAAGACTTGAAGGATCAGCCACTGCCTCGCCCTGAAGTCGTATGGTTTACGGACGGCAGCAGCTTTCTCCAAGACGGTAAGCGGCGGGCTGCACGAGCAGTACTTAGCAAAACTAATGTCATCTGGTCCTCTGGTCTCCCAGAAGGGACATCAGTCCAAAAAGTAGAACTGATTGCTCTTACGAAAGCATTGGAACTAGCAACAAGCAAAAGGGCAACCATATACACTGACAGCCGCTATGCATTTGCCACTGCTCATGTGCACAGGGCTATTTACCAGCAAAGAGAATAGTAACCTCTTCCAGGAAAGAAATAAAGAATGAAGATGAGATCCTCCACCTTCTCTAAGCAGTGCAGGGCCCTAAAGAACTAGCTATAGGGCACTGTCCAGGGCCCCAGAAGGGAAACGACCCCGTGGTGGTTGGAAACAGAAGGGCAGATGAGGAAGCTTAATTGGCAGCCCTAAACGAAGTGACTCTGTTAACTTTTTCCACATGGGGGGGAACAAAAATCAGGAGACTTGGCAGCTCCGGAATTTTCAGGCAACTTATCATCTGAGGAGACAGATACAGAACTCTGGGACCCTACAGAGCCAAGTTTACAATTTCAAAAAGCCCACCTTTATGTCAAAGACTTACACTAGCTCACCCACTTAGACTCAAAGAAGTTGTAGGCACTCTTAAAGGACCGAAGAAAGGACTTATTATTGACTGACTCAAAGAGGAAAGAAATAGCTGAGCAGGTGACTAGAGCTTGTCAAGTCTTTCAATTAGTTAATAGTTACCCATCCAAGCTTCCTGCAGGAAGCACTTACGAGGAACCAGACCAGGACAATTCTGGGAAGTGGACTTTACTCAAATTAAGCCAGCAAGTTATGGACTTAAATATCTCCTAGTCTTTGTAGGTACTTTTTCAGGATAGGTCGAAGCCTTCCCCATGAAGAAAAAAACGGCTCAGATGGTGGTCAAAAAGATCTTAGAAGACATTTTTCCAAGGTCCGGCTTGCCTAAGGTAATAGGGTCTGACAATGGACCGGCATTTGTAGCCCAAGTAAGTCAGGGATTCGCCAGGACCCTGGGGATTAATTGGGAGTTACATTGTGCTTATAGACCCCAGAGCTCAGGACAGGTAGAAAGGATGAATAGAACCATCAAAGAGACCTTAACGAAATTAAGCCTGGAGACCGGCATAAAATATTGGACTATGCTCCTATCTTATGCACTGTTTCCTGCAAGAAATAACCTCTATGCCTCTTTGTGTAACCTCACCAATTATAAAATTCTCTATGGTGCCCCTCCTCCAGTAAGGGACCTAACCCCAACTCGAGACTTAATGATTCCTTTCACACACCCTTGCTTGACAGAATTAAAGCCCTTGAACAAACCCAGCACCCAGCGATACCTGTGGAAATAGTTGGCCACTGCTTATCAGCCTGGAGACAAAGAAACCCCACATTGTTATCAAGTGGGAGACTTATTCTACGTGAGACGGCATCAGGTGTCATCCCTGGAACCCCGCTGGAAAGGACCATACCAGGTGTTTCTTATAACACCTACAGTGGTGAAATTGGATGGGATCACTTCCTGGATACATGCCTCACATCTCAAGCCTGTGCCCTGTACAGATTCCGGCTGGAAACTGAAACTGACTGGTAACCCTCTCAAGTTGCGTGTCTGTCGTGTGGATAGGGCTATGGATTCTTCCCCTGGCCACCAGCATTCCTAATCCCCATCAGCCTGTTCAGCAACAATGGCAAGTTATAAATCCTACTGGGCAAGTAGTGTGGTCTATTTCACATACAACCGCCTTATGGACTAGGTGGCCATCTCTCCACCGAGACATTTGTCAGCTTGTTATAGGCCTCTCTGACTGGGATCTCCCTGACATAGAGGACCCCACACATATCCCACTCAAACCCAAACCAGGGCAACATAGACCACCTTACCCCATGAATTATGGATGTCATCTCCCCAACTGAGGTGTAAACTAGCCAGTCTTGATTTTTATGTGTGCCCAGCTGATTTCCGAAGTTGCAAACAGGCCCAAACCTGTGGAGGACCCATTGACTTTTATTGTAGATCTTGGGGATGTGAACAAACGGGAGTGCATGGTGGAACCCAAACTCTCCAGACAGTATGATTCAGGTAGGACCAAATGACACCTGGATTGATCCCAAGAAATGTGCCACTAGCCAAGCGGTGTCAAAAACTCACTGTGGAAAGAATAGTCTATGTTACCCCCTCAAATAACTTTCACTTCCAAAGGAAGGGGATACCTCAGAACAACTTGGCCTATGGGAAATACTAGGGGAATGCGATTTTATATTTATGGCCCTGGTTATGACTTTGCTCTCTGGTTCACCATCCAGCTTAAAAAGGAAGAAAAGCCCACAGAAATAGGGCCCAATCCCTTCAAGCCAGGAATTAAACCTCCTAAACCTCCCATGCCTAGATCTACCACAACCCCTCTACCATCTCATACTTCCTTGTTTCGGTCTTTGCCTACTTTCCCAGTCCAGAATACAGCTGACTCCTCCCCCTGGGAACTAATTAAAGGAACCATTATGGTACTGAACTCCACACAATCAGAACTCCTTGCATTTCAGCCCAAGTATTAGATAGCTCTGTAAATTATTGTGTAATGGTGCAGATACTCCCCAGGGTGCTCTATGATGATGCAGAATAATTTGAAGGTCTACTAGGGGGAATAACAACCTGATTTCACCGGGAGCCAGTGTCTCTTACTCTAGCCATCCTACTGGGGATAGGAGTTACTGCAGGAGTGGGTACGGGAACAGCTGCTATGATCCGTGGGTCACAACAAATGGCCCGATTAGAAACAGCAATAGATCAAGACTTGAAAACGTTAGAGACCTCCATCACAGTTTTGCAGGAATCCTTAACCTCTCTCTCTGAGGTTGTTTTACAGAAAAGGCAAGGATTAGACCTCCTCTTCATGAGGGAGGAGGGCATCTGTGCTTCACTGAGAGAAGAATGCTGTTTTTATGCTGACCATAGTGGAGTTTTAAAGAATCCATGAGTAAATTGAGAAAATGCCTTGAAGAGCACCAGAGAGAAAGGGAGATTCAACAAGGGTGTTTTGAGTCATGGTTTACCCAGTCCTCTTGGTTAACTAAACTTTTATCAGACTTAGCTGGACCCCTGATCATCCTTATGGTGTTACTAAATGTGGGACCTTGTTTGCTAAACTCATAGTTTCCTTTCTCCAGGTTCAGATTGGGCAGGAAAAAACTCATGGTAATCAGATAAAAATACTATCCACTGGCAGAAATAGAATCTGAGAACCCGCAATAATTATGATTCATTACTTTTAAGATTAAAAGTAGTCAGAAAAAGGAGTGGAAAATGAAAGAATGAAAGAAATTTAAATTGAAACGTAAAGAACCAGGTTTTGTAAAGTTTCCAAGCTGCACTCAGAACCTGAAATTCCTGTGGCAGTTAAGACAATTCCCAGAACTGCCCATTAGATGTGTGTTGAAATCTTCCCTGACCACCTAGTAGCTAAACAACCCCTTCCCAGAAACCCTGCAGCTCAGCACGAATACATCTCAGGGCTTCAACCAACCAGATTAAATGTATACCCCTTCTCAGGGCTAAAAAATCACCCCCTGCCCGACCTGTTCCCGCCAAAGGATGTGCTAATCTTGTTTTAGAGTTGCTATTTGATTTTCCTGCGGTGTATGATGATTTCCTAAAGGAGGCTATGATGTATGTAACGTCCCTGCCCTCTCTAAAGAATGTATATAAACTCTGCTCAAGTTGTTCTCGGGGATCTTTTTTCTTTCCTCCTCTGGAGTGAGCTCTGAGCCCCAGATGCTGGACCCCCAATAAACCATTTCTTTTGGCATGAGACAGTTTCTTGTTGGTCTTTTCCTCCAACGTTCGATGACCTTTTCAGTTCCTGACTACCTTCAAGTGAGAATAGCAATCCTTTGAGTCAAATGAGTTCTTCAAAGACCTGAAGAGGCTAGCCCATAGGTGCTTGGGTTTTCTCATGACTCCAAATCACAGTAAGAATATATACCTGACAGTCAGTAGGCCTCAAATTGGAGAAGAAGAGCAGTATTAGCAGCAGGGCTATTTGATCATTCCTGCTTCAAAGGATGGGGTCCAGGCCACCCAACGCCCATATGGACTTCAAATCGTACCTAGATTTCTGTTTTCATACTTATATTTCACCGCATATTCATGTAAATATCAAAGGTTTCCAATACCATTATTTATTCTGCAAAATGATTCCTAATCAAAATCGAACCTGTTATTAACCTTAACCATACACTCTTCCCTGAATCTAACTTTACAAAAGAACAGGGAAATTGTTGATCTTACAATACAGGAATGTAGGCGATCTTCCACCTGCTGAGAACCTCAAAGTTCCATGCAGAAATCATCCCTGAAGAAGATGTAGGCACCTATGAAGCATGTGAGAGAGCAAAAGTCAACTTCCATTTCAAACAACCTGGTCAGGATGAAGGAATGTGACTGAATCAGCCTCTCTCTTCTTAATGTAGATTAAATGGACCAAACCAGGCCCAGGCCTGTGTGGAGAGCTGTTCCTGGGTGCCTGTGGTTGATATACCATTCTAACTTGTGTAAGTGTCACAGGAAGTAGGGGCAGACTCCATCTCATGGGACCCTTGGAAGCAACTGTTAGTACAAAGTGGTTGCCAAGGCAGTGACCTCATTCATTTCCTGAAGGAAGTCACCTACCACACTTCCTTGGTGATTTACTGCCAGGCACCCAGAGAAGTCCCAGTCCCAGTCCCAGTGGTCTCAATTGTTTGGATTTATCAAGGACAGAGTCAGTCTTTCTTGGTACCTACTTAAGTGATGATGGCCAAATGCCAGGAGAGGTCTGAATAGAAGCCTTTTCTGAGAAAGCAGGTAGTGGCTCAACCATGGCTCCTGACAACTTCAAAGAGTTGGCAAAGAAGACCAGATCTGAGACAGAACAGGCCACTTCGGGGAACATAGTATGGCCCACCAGTCAGAGGACACTGAGGATAGTCACAGACATACTTGGGGGAAGGAGGTGCTGTTGTGGGTGTCCCTATGAGTTTGTTGTTTAGTCTCATGTTCTGAGAATAAGTCGGTTTGTTTGTTTGGAGTGGAATGTTTCTAGAAATTTGTTTGACAACATGAGTGTTTCTATGTCTGTGTATCCCACTGTATACATGGTTATAGACATTTGAAAAGAGAATGCATCACTGGTTGTGTCCTGTCTGGTAGAAAGCTTCCCAGCATTCATCCTGCCCAATTTAAGAATGGAGAGTGGCTTGCCCTATGGATGGGCAACACCTACTACCTTCCTAAGTTTCTCTCTTCTTCTTGAATACGGGCCACTCTCCAGAATAGCCTCATGGTTTTGTTTCCAAGATATGCACCACCTCCAAGCTCTCTGACATAGGCATGTACTTAATAGCTGAAGGGAATGGGAGCATCTCAAAAACTCAGAATTCTGTGTGACCAGTAAAGTCTCAGTGGAGAAACACTGCTTTGGGCTTTTTGCTTACCTATTGTTCTGTTGTCCTGAATGTCAGGAAGGTCTTTGCCTCAGGCCACTCCTTTGTGAAGCCTGAAGAAAACAGTTTACAAACGGAAATGAATGGGCATCACCTGTGACTCTTTGCTTAATTGCTTTGGAAAGGGATGTGGCTGAATCAGCCTCTTGGCCCTTTGTGAGGCAGTGGCTTAGATTGTCAGCATCTGATGCATCTAAAGAAAGTTTCCAAGTGTGCATTCATAACCAAAATGGCCAAAAGAGCAGTCTTTGTGGATGAAGTGTCTCGCCATCTTTTGTAACCTTCCTGACCTCCATCAAGTGAAAATAGGAATTCTTTGGGTCAAATGAGTTCTTCAAAGCCTTCTAGAGGCTAGCCGATAGGTGCTTGAGTTTTCTCATGACACAAATTCTCATGAAGAATCTATACCAGACAGTCAGTAGGCCTCAAATTGGAGAAGCAGAGCAGTATAGAGCAGGACTAATTGATCACTCTTTGTTCACAGGAAGGGTGTCCAGGCCAAGCTGACTTTAGGCAAATGAGGCGCAAGTGTGCTTATTTTGGACAGTGTCTTGGGCTGCGCCCCTCATGGAAACCTCCAGCCAGAGGTTATGATGAGTGTATATGTGGAAGAAGATGAGGGCCATGTGGGAGTGTTTTGGTTTTAATTGTGGTCAGCTGTGTGGTGGTTGGTAAAGATGCCTGGGTCCACCTGAGCTTGAACTATGGTGTGATTTCCCATAGAGACTGAGTAATGGAACTGACCTCAGAGAAGTATTGCCATGAATTGTGTTGGGATTTTAGGTGGCCATGCATGAGATTCACCCTTGAAAACTGAGATATAGAAAAGGGTGGCTTTCCAAAGAGTACTGTCAAACTCAGCCTGGATATCACATGACTTTATTCTGAAAGATTGTCCGCCATAGTTGAGAGTCAAAACATACATGGACCTTACATTGGAGACCTCAATGGGCCTGGCTTCATGTGTCCTTTGGGCCACTCTTTGGGAAGCCTTGCCTCTGAGAGTTCACCAGAGCTTTCCTTGAAATGTGCTTCTTCAAAATTTAATGGTTCCTGAATGAATTTAAACCCACAGTTTCCCCAAATTCATCCTTGAAAAATGGCTAGATAAATACCATGAAATTTTTGAAATTCCCATTACCAGGTGGCCCTGGAGAATCTTTGGATGTCCTGTTGCTGATCATGAGGGTACCAGACAGTGCCTTGATTGACTGGGTTTCATGAAAACGGTGTATAACACAGATACCAGTATGTTGGAGGCTGCTGAGTAGTGGGCCCAGAGCTGTGATGTGCAGGTGTGTGATAAAGCATCTCTTGTCAAGCCATGTGGATCTGTCATTGACTTCCAAATGGCTTGTGGCTGACATGGTGCAGACAGGAATCACGTATATGTCTGAATCCTCTCCATAAAAGGCATCTTGTTATATGGAGATGTTTCAGGGCAATGTTCAGAATCAGGTTGCTATGGTTAAGGGGACAAGCTATGTGGAATAGAAGCCTGGTTGGTGCATTCTCCTGCAGACCCTGACCCACCACACGTGACAGGACTCCCTCCAGCACTGTGTCCCAGTTGAACTCCTTGTATTTCGTGAAGCAAATACCAAACTCCCAGTGCAGCAGCAAGAAACACCATGAAAAGTGGAGGATGACCAAATGGCTTCACAGTCCACATGCGGAGACACTTAGCTTTCAGTGGCCACAGTTTACCTACAAAGAGAGAAGTCAGCACTGCTGCCTCATGTTATTTGGAAAATAAGAAACAATGTCCTCCAGGTCACATAGATGCAGACTCAGCTTTAATGGTCTCCATAGAATGGAAGCTAAAGCTCCTGACAACAACATATATGTCAAGTGCCCATCCTCAGAGGCAGTTTCTCAAGTAGTCTTTAGGCAGGCAGAGCTCCATGTTGGTGGAGTGTTTACCTTTTAGACCAGGACGCAAGAAAAGACCACTGACTCCAATTAAAATCAAATTAAAGCAAACTTATTATTTCCACCACCCGGGCTGTGTCTCCCTCCCAAAACCGCGGGAACAAGAGAGCAACCCCACCTTTCCTACAGAATGGCTTTATAGCGCAGAATGTTACAGAAAAGGGTGGTTACAGATAACAGAACTCTGACAAGCATCACACTAACGATAGTTTACATTTTTGTTTTGCTGGCTCCAACATCAGAATTTATGAGAACCATTAGAGCCTCAGAGAGTGTCGTCTGGCCAGGGAAGGCCAATATTTATGAGGTGTAAATAAAGTTTCAGAGAGGGCTGTTATCTGGTCAGAGAGCCATGCATGGGTGAGTTCAAGGCATGGGCAGGCATTCAAAGCAGGTTCAGAATTTGCTGTAATTAATAGTTAAGCCAAAATTATCTTTTCATTGCTTTGTGTCAACATGGCTCCAATTTAAATAAAATATCAGGTTGGGTCTATCATTCCCCCATTTTCTAATGTGTCCCTTTCAAATCTTTGATAGGGTAGGGGACGAGCACTGAGGGAAATTTAATTCCTCAGGTAACAGTCTCCCCATTTTTTGAACTCACCCAAAACCGGTCTCCCTGATTTTACTGACTTAATTAATTACTTATATTGATAGTCTATTTATTTTTGGCTCCATTGTAGTAAGAAGCGAGGCGTCACTCATTTTGACTTCTTCTGAGCTGAGAGAGGGTGACGTGAGGGGGTACGGTCTGAGAGACATGAGTTGCCTTTTCGAAGTCAGTTCAGTTTGAAGTCTGGTTGGGTAAGTACAGGTTGTAAAGTCATCTGGGGATGGGTTCTTCTATGAGAGAAACAAAATACATGAGTACTGAATAAATGTTGCAGCAGCTGGAACATGTCACTGTATAGAAGTTCCCTCACCAGTCTTAAATATCCCCAGTTATCAGGACTGTCAACTTAATATTTAACATTTAGGGTTACAGTTGTCCCTCCCCATAAAATACAGTGTTATAATTTAATACCATCTGATCCTGCAAAATTCTTTTACTAGTATGACCTCTGTGTCTAATAGAGAAACCCTTAATTCTGTTACTCAAGGCTGGATAATTGTACTAGCAAACTCCAATATTACCTGTGTAGGTTAGGAATATCTGTAGGCCTTAAACTAAAAACTTCTGCCTCTGGCAGCTCCTCTTGATAGTCTCTTTTTATAGTTATCAGGCATTCCTCTCTGAGAACCCTTCTTTGTAGCCTCCAGTCTTATTTATTTTGGGAGGCTAACATAAAGTGTATACCTTAAAATATTATTATTACTGTTATTATTTAAAATGCCCAGGAATGGCTGTATTTTGCGTTTAACTGTCTTTCCTAAATGTTTAAGACGAAGCAGTCAAACTGACTTTTGTTTCTATCTATTGTGAACAGTCAGCTGAGCTTTTACGGGAGTCATTCCTGGGGAAACTTGAGAGCAGCTTCTCAGTTCTGCTAGTGCCATTTTCGCTAGGTGTGTCCAGGTCTTGCTTGACCCTGTGGCTTCCCTCGGAAGCATCAGGGATGTCTCCCTTCTCTGATGACTGTCTTCTTCATAGAAAATGCACTGATTGGCTTTCTGTTCTCCAGTGGCTCAGAGTTGCAAAGCTCTTTAGGGAAGTCCCCTGTTCCCTGGATACAGACTGACTCAGAGGGCAAGAATCAAATATTGGTTTTCTTGGCCCTTTTCATTTAACTTTAATTTTAAATCCTAATTTTAAACATGCAGCAAATAAATTTTAGCAGCCTTATATTAAGAGTACTGGGCTTTAATGTCTGTAATTTAAAATTATTTATCTTTTTATTAATTGGGATCTGTATTTTTCTGTCTGTCTTTTGGTGATGACTTGTTATCTTTAATTAACCCATGTTGTGTTCTTAAAGCAACACTTCTGTAAAACACTAACAGGGAATCTTTAGATCACTTATAAGGAAATTACAAAATAAAATTAACAAGAGTAAATATACTTAGTTTGTGTAATAGCTACCCTGAATTTTTAGGCTGAGTTATTTATTATATTTCTTGTTTGAGATCCTAATAATCTTGATATGAAAAAAAAAGAACTTTTGAATGTAACTTTAAATGAAATAACATCTGCCCCACTGCTTTCGTAGTCATTCTCACATGTAGTAAGTTGGGACACAGAGCCTTATCTCAAGTAAGGCAGGGCTCTTTATAAATCTTAAGTGTTTTAGTTCTAAAGATGATCTTTGTTTTTAAATATCAGTTTAAAAAGTTAACATTAATTGTTTGAGGTCACATGAACATTAGTTAACACCATATAATATAGCATTTAAAACATGAATAAAATAAACGCTGAAAGTTTTATCCTTTTCATAGCTAAGGCTCTCATTAACATAAAAATACATTCAAATTGTTCCCCAATGTAAAAAGTAACATAAAAGTTTACATATCTTATTGATAAAAGGTAAATAAATGCCCAATATATATTTTTTTTTTACCATACAACTTCAGAACACCAGCTTCACATAATGCTCTTTTAAAGTTTCTACCTTAGAGACTTGTATTCCTGGAAGATATGAGCACATTAATAGCATCATAATTGCATTGATGTTTCTACATTAACCAAGTTTAGCTTTTAAAGAAATGGCAGTACAGTGCTCTAAAATAACAGATCATATTTAATAAGTTGTTTAATATTTATGGTTGCTTGCTCTAGAAAAATAAAACTTAATAAACACAATGTTATTGGTAAACGTATGTTTTAAGAAATTTTTGTGTCTTTTACACATGACTGATTTTTACAATCTTATACAGACTTTAGAACAAACTTATACAGACCTTAGTAAATCAATAACATATCTAACAAGAATACTCATGAATGAGTAATCAAATATCAAATTTAATTTATTTATTTATCAAAATATTAGACAAAAGTATTGAACAGTGTAGACCATTTTTTTGTTGAAGGAAAAGTCCTAGAACCAAGGCATATTAGACCTTTTGTCGACATTAATATTTTATTAGATTTTTGAACACCTAGAAAAACATGTAAGCTTAAATTTAAAGACATTTATTTTTATCTGTTTATCCAATTTAAAGTGAACCATTTAAATCACATAAATTAAAGATCTTTGGATCCGCTTTTTAAAATTTGTTTTTGTGAGTGCTCCTTTTTTTATGAGCGCTCCTTATGTATGTTAATTTGTATATAATATACATGATATACGGACATATGTATATATACACATACAACACATAAAAAGAGTGTGCACACATAATTATAGTAAAGGCCTTGTAGCTTTTCGCAGGTGAAATCTCCATTGCAATGTTTCAAAAACTCCACTGTTGGTCAAAGATAGAACTGATCAGAAAAACATTAACCTAGGTCTGTAGGATCAAAATCATGAGTTAAAAACAATACAGAATCTAAGGAAAAAAATAAGAGTCCTAGAAAAAGTGACTGGGAAATTATTAGTATATACCATACAATGTAATTTTTTCTCCCCCCCCCCTTAGGCCTCAGATCAGTCTCCTACTGAGCTAGTAGGCTTCTTTCATTTGCATTTCAACATAAGGCCTGGCTGAGGTCTGGAAGGAGCAGGGAAAAACTGCTATTCTGAGCAGACACCTCAGGCCTAAGGCATTTTAACCATAATTTTCAGGTTTGGATGTTGAAAATTGTGGTACAATTTTAAGTTACAATTCACAAAATTTTATATCTTTACATCTTGTTCTGTCAACAGATACCATACTATGATTTACTATCCTTTTCCAAATTAATGCACTGGTACACACTGTGATATTTTCCCAGTCTACCCAATTCAAAACTGGTGAAAAATAAGACTGAATGTTTGGGAAGTTACTTGCCAACTTGGAAAAAGAGTTCTTTAGTTTTCCATGCTAAGTATTTAAGTTCTCTTGCATGAATTATCTAAAATCATAAACTAAACAATTATATGAACCAGACTTTTAACTGCAAGATTGTACAATGCTTCAAAAACCCATTCAGATACCAGATTGTTACAATAAAACGTCATCATTTAGACACACATTGAGCTAAGATCATTCCCAAGAAACAATTTATAATATGAACACATTATTGCACATGTCTTTAAGGGCCAGAAACAAAGACACAAGACAGACAGAAAGGAGCTCCAGACTATGGCTGACAGACAGAAGCCTTTAAAACATAACAGATAAGAGAAAAATCTCCTACACCTGTAGCACGATAGATGTCCCCACAAGGGGAACAGATGTTTTCAAAGAGGAGCAACCTGAAATGTGAAATCAAGGGTCTCCATGGTGACTTTACTGCATTTAGTGTCCCCTTTTTCTTATTCTCTTTTTTAATAAGACAGAGGTGGCATAATTCTTAAAGTGCAGGGATGGAAGTAGGGAATTCTCTGAAGCAACATGGCTTTGGTAGCTGCTGGGAGTCCTTCAGTCCCTCCTTTTACTTACAGGATTAGCTCCTCTGGTTCAGTTCCACCCCGAGCACGCTCCGTCTCCTAATATTTCAGTAGTCAGCTCTCAAAAAGTCCCGGGGTCCGGGGGAGGGTATCAAAATTTGTAACTTAAATTTTGGTTCCTGATGTTGAAGCCAATTAATACCAATTTAATAATGAGGACAGCGTTTGAGAAAAAGAAAAAGGGAGGTTTACTGCTTTGCTAGCAAAGGAGAAACACAGCGGATTCTGCCGAAAGGTTGTGACTCTCTTGATCTGGAGGGACAAGAGGTTTTAAAGGAGTTTCACTTTTTCACCTAAGAGATACTCAGTTCTTAGGTCACCAGCAGGCATTGCCCTCTGCAGTGGGTGTGCTCCAGGCAGCCAGCTAGGGGCTTCTCTCATCCTGCTTGACAAAGGGGGGGGAAGTTCATCACAGTTCCTTAAAACACAGTCCAAAGGGGTGTCAGGCTTACTTGCTTTATTACCCATTTTCACGTCCAATATCATTATGTTTTTACCAGAGAAATCACACAACAAAACGCACAAAAACTAACAAACCAAAAACATACAGAACACAGAAAAAAACACAAAGAAACAGAAAACCAGTGAAGAAACAGAAAAACAGAGGAGCAATACAACGTCTTGCTAAAGCTCCGGGGAAGTAGCTCCTGCGTGCCCGTTGGCACCTCTCTACCCTTTCAGAGGAATTCCCTACAGAACAGAACAGAGGACAGAATGATTCTTGTTACTGTCCCGGACAGGAGTATATGTGAGCCTCCCCATGCCACCTCTCTGTCATCAGAAGAGATGTCCCTTTACCGGATATCAGATGTTATAAAGATACCACTTACCTATGGAGGCCTCCTCCACCAGGTGCTTGCTAATAGTTATAGTGCGATGGTTCACTGCAGTGCTCCCCGGACTGAAGGCTCACACCAAGGCCTTTGAACTTGGCTCTCCAGCCCAGAGCCTTGGAGGAAAGGCCAGCTTCAGAATTTCCAGGAGTCTGGTCTTGTGATCTGGTCGGGTCATCTCACTGGGGAACTCTAAAATATTAGACCAGGATGCAAGAAAAGACCACTGACTCCAATTAAAATCAAATTAAAGCAAGCTTATTATTTCGTCCGGGTGGGCTGCCTCTCCCTCTCAAACAGCGGAAACAAGACAGCATCCCCACATTTCCTACAGTCCAGCTTTATACCCCAGAAAGTTACACAAAAGGGGAGTTACAGAAAACAGAACTTTGACAAGCATCACACTAATTATAGGTTACATTTTTTATTTGCTGGCCCCAGCATCAAAAATTATGAGGACCATTAGAGCCTAGAGAGGGTCTTTGGCCAGGGAAGGCCAATATTTATGAGGTGTCACTAAAGTTTCAGAGAGGGCTGCAATCTGGTCAGAAAGCCAGATATGGGTGAGTTCAAGGCATGGGCGGGAATTCCAAGTAGGTTTGGAATTTGCACTAATTTATAGTAAAGAAAAAATTATCTTCTCATGGCTGTGTGGCAAGATGACTCCCAATTTTATTGAAAGATCAGGTTGGGAGATCAACCCTGTCCTTTACTTTTGGAAACTCCTCTACCACATGCATGTTTGTGAACTCCTGAGCATTTTCTATCCCAGATATGTATTCACAGATATTTTAACTCTACTCCTTTAATTGTGTCTTACTTGGGGCGAAGGTAATGTCAAGGCATTGTTCTGGATGAGAGTGGGAAGATTATTGTATACCATATATATGCATACTCATTGGATTCATTTTTCAATTTTCCATTCAAAATACTATATCCCTCACAATAACCCATACTCTACGAGACTCTAAAAACTAATACTAATATGATGGAGAAAAATAACCGAAACAAAATTGAAATACAAGCAGTTCAGAGGAGACATGGTGTATATTGGACTTGCCTTTTGCAAGATAAATGGTAGGTGTTATTAATCTAGTCAATTTTTAATTGAAATAGTTCTCCATGTGTTTTTAAAGTTAAAAAATATGTGTATTCCTGTCTCCCTTTCTCTGTAGCCTATTCAGCACATGTATTTTTATATGCACATATAGAATCCTACGTGATATCACAAGTAAATTTTTGTGAGGTGCCTGACTTGGCAGTTACAAATTGTGAGAAGAGATTACTCCTCCTAAAAGCTGTTGGAACTGAAATTTCAAGCTATAGGTGAGCTTCCTAGTAGAACAACATTATTCATAAATCCATGTTCAGTGAAATGAATGTTTTTGGATCTGTGGATGATATATATTTCATGGTGAATTTTGTTTGGCATATGAATTGGTATGTTTATTGTCTGTGGTTGTTTGTTTGTGTGTGTGTGTGTGTGTGTGTGTGTGTGTTTGTGTGTGTGTGTATATATATACACACACACACACTCTCCAGAATTTTCATAATATGAAATGTATGTGTCTTATATACACTCCCTAAATTCATTCATGTTCATGTATGTGGATTAATAATCAACTTTTCACAACATTATTCTCAGAAATATTCATTCACCGGAAATATATATTTGTTTCCTAGTACTGAAAACTAACTTCAGTGAAAGGTACATACAAATCCTAATATTTCTACAGTTACTGACCCAGTTTAACATCAATGCAAGTAGATTCCTATGGGACATGATGCATCTTTTGATGTTCATTTTTATTCAACAGTGGTACCTTACTATTTTTCAGTTTTTGCACATCATAGGATACATATTTCATCCACTAGTTAGCAAAATTATAGGCATTTGTTTCACTTTCAATCACTTTCTTCTCCAGAACACATGTATTTCTCTATGTTTCTTGACTGGTCTTTTAATGAGACTTCTTTCCAAATACATTATAATTGATTTCCATAATCATTTTGAAACAAATCTCACACACCCTTCATGATAAACCAAAACCCTAAGATGACCATTAGATATATAACTGGTTGGAATGAATGATTGTATATCAATATAACATTTCTGATATATTTTCAGATATCTATTCAATCCATTATTTAAAGTGGATCCAGTTATATTGTTTATTCACAGAATGGTGTATTCTTGCATTATCTCTATATTCATAGACACAGGGTACGCCTATTTGTACCCCCATACTAATTTATACGTCTTCAAAATATTGCTCCCTGAAATGGTGGAAGAAATACTCACGTCACCAGATCTGCATATACATTTTATCACAGAAATATTCTGGACACAAAAAGCAAAGGTCACATGTACAATTGTATCAAAGCCTAAATGGGAAGTGAACATGGATTACTAAAATCATCCATGTCCATGTTACCTAATGTTCTCAAATGTCAATTCTATTTGTGACTACATATTTGTTTCCTCTTAAGATTATAAATTCAAGCTCCAGCCTGTTGAAAATGTGTAATCCTATCACTCACTTTATACTTTACTTGATTTCCTAATGTCTTTATTGATATGTGCTTTCATACATGTTTTCCCCAGTTCATCATTGCGACTGACTCTTCACATGTGCTGACATTCACCTTCACTCTCTACCCGAAACCCTGTTGTTAAGAACTTTTGGTCCAAATTCTATACTCACTCTTCTTCTTAGCCTACAGAATACCTTCCAAATCCTATCGACTATTGCTTTTTGACTGGATGTTCTGTTCAACATTCAATCATCCAAGTTACAAGGTCCTATGCCATTGTATATTGATTTATCTGAGACAACTGTGCAGGACATAATTCAAAGCTAAGTATCCCACTCAAGGGCCCAATGCCCTTCTGGGCTTCAAATCTTACCAAATTTCTGCTTTCATACTTATATTTCACCTATATACTCTTGTAAATATCGCAGGTTGCCAATACCATTATTCATCCCGCAGAATGATTCCTAACCAAAATCGATGCTATTATTGAACCTAACCATACACTCTTCCCTTAATATAACTTACAGAAGAGCAGGGACAGAGTTCGTCTTACAATATAGTAATGTAGCTGATCTTTCACCGGCTGAGAAACTCAACGATCCATGAAGAAATGATCCTTAGAGAAGATGTAGGCAGCTATGTAGGACCTGAGAGAGCAATAGTCATCTTCCACAGCAAACAACCAGGTCAGGATGAATTGATGTGTCTGAATCAGTCTCTCTCTTCTTATTGTAGAGAAGATGGACCAAACAAGGCCTGTTGTCGCGATACCTTGCCCGCAAGGAAGACACAACTCAGGAATCTTCTTTCAGCAGTTTATTCAGGCCCTTGATATTTCTTCTAATTCCCCGTCGGAAGCCCCTCCCAGCCTTAATAAAGCATCCCAAGCCCCAATGCGAAGCTGCCAAGTGGAACTTTCTCACAGGGTGCTGAGAAACCATGCACCAACTCTCCCAAACAAGGAGTTGTTTTTTACAGACCACAGTGGAGCCAGCGCCATCTTGCAATGGCGACCATAATCTGCAGAAACGGCTCACCACAGTTCCCCCCTTCTGTTTTCTGAAAACAATACAGGCGAGAGTAGAGGTCCTATCCCACTGTGCAGAAGTGGCTGCATAGTATGGCTCAGTCCTAAGGAGGGCCCTTCCCCAGATCTGAAGCCATATCAGCCGACGCCTTTTTTCGTGGGGCGGGGCGTGGACATCAAACCGGCATGCAATAGGACATGCTCTCCTTGAGGTCCACTTCAAGGATCACTCAAGTGCAGTGCCTTGCCTCGCATCCTGTATCGTGACGAAGGTGGACGAAGGGGGACAGCTAAGGCTGAACTGTGGCTGTACACAACGACAAACGAGTTGACAGCACCCCGAAAGAAAGGCACGGACTTTAAGGCGATAGAGAAGCATTAGTGTGGAAACCCACCTGCGTGCAATGGCAGCAAGACCGGCAGAGTGCAAGGGCTTTCCAACACTAAGAGAATAACGAGGAAAGACATGCTGATCCCAGTGCAATGTTATAATAACTTGGGGTGCAATGGCCATGTCAAAGATTTACTGTTTAAGATGCGCAAGCCAAACTTGAGGTGAATTGCCATTTTCTAAAGCTGCAAGAGCTTGGATGATCATAGCCTTATCGTGAGCATTGCGGGCCTTGAGGTGACAGAGAAACCACAAACAGAGAAACATACCGAAGCAACACATTGCACCAAAAATGCCTACCCCCACCCACTCTTTAAAAAAGGAAAAGGCAGAAGATATCCAATCGGTGAATTGACCCAAAGTCACGGGATCAACACGGGTGCTATTCAAGACAGCTATCTGGGTTAGTTGAGACTGGATCATGTCTTCCGCTTCCATGGACCAATTTCCAGCCAAATATTCGCCAATGGTGCGGGAAGCATTCCTGGAATCATTAAATCTGACAGAGGTTATGCATAAATGTGCACGTTGGTCAACACATCCCAAAAGCACTAAGTCAGCCAATTCTTCTACCTGAGCTTGGAGTAAATCTATTCTTTGGTTGGCAGATAAAATCCCTGACAAAATATGTTGATTAATTGTATTTTGGGATTCAAGTATGGTGGAAGTTTGTTGGACAACTTGATTAATAGTGGCAACAGTTTGTACTTGATTGGCCATAGCCACTCCGGCCGTAACCGCTGCAGCAGCAGATACCGCCATGGCTGTCACTATAGCCGCTGTGATTCCAAAATCTCTGCGGACTCTAAGTAGCTCAACAATAGGGAATTTATCAGGATCCGCAGTGACCGGGATTGGGACAAAAGTTGGAATCTTCATAAACACTGCTACAGTCCAGGAACCATTCCAACACTCAGATGAGAGACAGGTAGTATGAGAACAATCCAGCATCCCCGATGAGGTGGCCTTAGCCAAAAGGAATAAGAAGGGGGATTGGACACAGACCATTTCAGGAGGCAATGTGGCATTATACAACAGAGAGTTGAATGAAACAGATGTAAGTCTATTACCTTGTTCACTTTCCCTAACAGTACCAGAAATATTAGCCAGCCAAATTTTGGCTCCTACCAACTGAGCCAGTGCAGAAATATCGGCTGAAGCCCCCTTTTCATTGGAAATCAGCCATTAAAACCAGGACCAACCTACTCCTGTAGAGGAGCTGGCACTATTGTTAAAGTTATAAACATACCTATCAAGAGAGGGGGAAAGGGAGAAACCTTTAGCAACTTGATGTTTCTCCCAAGAATGATCCTGACAAGGCGTAAATATTCGGGGGAAACCAAGATTAGGGGAACAGTAAGGAGAGGCCTTGAAATGAGTGGCATTATAAATACTACTAGAAAAAGGAGGCACTGGGATTAGTACCTCGGAGATAATAGCAAAGGTAGTTATGTTAAGAGCAGAGCTGCTGTTTGCATGGGTCTCTGAGCCTGATTGATTCCCCGAAGCTACCTTGCTCAATACAGCACTGATAATGCATCCTGAGACCTGATTGGACCGCAATGGGTCCTCCCAGTTAGTCAAATTTTTGGTCTTAAGGCTAATGCAATTAGCGTTTCTAAGGCTGAAACAAAAAACTCCTGTGAGATTAACTTGAGATTGATTAAAAATTCTCTCCATGTCCCCTCTAGGAGAGGCACAGGGAGCAGACATCTCACATGAGGTAGAAAAAAGAGTGGGGAGGACACTAGAATTACCATGAACCGGCATCGGCATTGGCCATGCCCGTGCCACTGCCCACCACCACATTGGTGTCGCCTGTGCCATCGGCACCAGCACCAGAGCCAGAGCACTTAGTAGAATGAAGATCCTCATCACAGGATTGTTGTGGTATCTCTTGTTGCTGGTCAGTTGATGTCAAGACTCTTCTTGTCAAGCGTTTAGGGACCCACAATGGTTCCGTACGATCCTGGGGAAAAACACATACAGATCCTCGTGCCCATGTCAGCACGGGGTCAGGGCCGTTCCATTGGCCCGTAAGAACATCCTTCCACTTAACATAGCCAATCACAGAGGGCTGAGGGGACACATGTCTATCGGCCGCAGAGCGACCATGAATATCCAAATTCAAAAAATTAATGGTAAAGAGAGCTAAGGACAGGCGTTCTTTAGGAGTGTGTTCAGCTCCTATTCCCCCTTTTTGTTTTTGTAAAGTTTCCTTTAAGGTGCGATGAGCACGCTCAACAATGCCTTGTCCTTGAGGATTACAAGGCAAACCATGAGTAAAGTTGCACTCCCATAGTAGAACAAAAAGCTGTAAATTGTCTGCCAGTATAAGCAGGTCCATTATCAGTCTTAAGGGATGCAGGTGCACCCCATGCTGCCCATGCCTCTAAACAGTGAGTAATGACATTACGTGCCTTTTCTCCCGATAAAGCAGAAGCATGGATAATTCCAGAGCACGTATCAACGGAAACATGCACATACTTAAGGTTACTAAAGTCAGGTATATGTGTCACATCCATTTGCAAAACAATCAATGGCTTTAATTACCGTGGGTTTACTCCATAATTAGGGGGATGAAGAAATGTGACACAATGGGGACATTGCAATACTATCTGCCGAGCATCCGCTCTTGAAATGGAAAAACGCCTGCGCAGCGTTAATGCATTAACATGGAAGTTTTGGTGAAACAACTTAGCCCTCTCTAAGGAGGAAGCCAAGCATATCAATTGGCCTCTAGTGGCTAAGTCCGCACAGGCATTACCTTGGGATAACGGACCAGGAAGAGAGGTTTGAGCCCTGATGTGCATTGGATAAAAAGAAGCAGTGCGGTTAGAGATAAGCTGTTGAAGCTGAGTAAAGTAAACAGACACATTGTGGGCATCACTAATAGTTCCCACGGTCTCCAGGACTTTTAGTGCTTGTACCACATAGCTGGAGTCCGAAATAAGATTAAAAGGAAAAGAACACTGTTTAAAAACTTCAATAACAATTTGTAGTTCTACCCATTGTAGATTTCCAGGAGCAAATTGATGCTGGATAGGGGGAGAGTCATTAATTACATAAGCTCCCATTCCAGACTTGGAACCATCAGTAAAAATGTTAACAGCCCCCGGAATTGGACTGGATGAAGTTACCTTAGGGAAAATGATGGGATGTTCTTTAACAAAATGGAGTAATGGATGAGAAGGGTAGTGATTATCAATACCCCCTTGAAACGGGCAACACAGAATAGCCCAGTTGTCTAGAGTAGCACATAAAACATTAAGTTGAGCTTTAGTGTAGGGTATGATAAGAGAAGAAGGTGATTGGCCGAAAAATTGAATGCTTTGTTGAATCCCTTTAAGTGCCAATGCTGCAACAGCATCAGGATAATATTCTAAGGATTTTCCTGGGGATACATGTGGGTGGATCCATAGTAAAGGCCCATCTTGCCACAGTACTCCAGTAGGCTGCCTCATAGTGGCAAGCACACATAACTGGAAAGGTTTATCACTCTGGAGCCTGCATAGAGTGGCATGCTGTATAGCTTGTTCTACTTTTATAAGGGCTGCTCTAGCCTCAGTAGTGAGGCTACGAGGGGAAGCAAGATCTGGATCACCCTTAAGAGTAGCATACAAAGGCTGGAGCACAATATTAGGAATATGTAAATATCCTCTTATCCAATTAATGTCTCCCAGCAATTTTTGAAAATCATTTAGAGTTTGGAGATCTTGAGTCCTGTTGGTAATTTTTTGTGGTTTTAATTTGTCATACCCAATTGTCGCTCCCAAAAACCTGATATAATCCCCCGTTTGAACCTTTTCAGGTGCGATGTGCAGTCCATGTTGAGCCAATAGCATCACGAGTTCTTTATAAGCCTCATAAACTGTTTGTTCTAATTTTGCGGCCAATAACACATCATCCATATAGTGAATGATCTTCGTGGAGGAATACTTACGTCTGAGAGGTGCGAGTGCCTTCCCCACATACATCTGGCACATCGTGGGACTGTTAGCCATCCCCTGTGGCAACACCACCCACTCAAACCTTTGATCTGGTTCTTCATAATTACACGAGGGAAGGGTGAAAGCAAAACGTTGTGAATCTTTAGGATGCAAAGGAATGGAAAAGAAACAGTCTTTAATGTCAATAACAATTATATGCCAGCCTTGAGGAACAGAGGAGAGCAGAGGCAGCCCTCTTTGAATGGGCCCCATAAGCTGCATCTGAGCATTAACTGCTCGTAGATCATGCAGTAGGCGCCACTTCCCTGATTTTTTCTTAATGACAAATATGGGAGTCTTCCATGGAGAAGTAGAAGGTTGGATGTGACCCAAATCAAGTTGTTCTTTGACTAGATCATGGGCTGCTGCCAGTTTAACCGAGGGAAGAGGCCACTGAGGCACCCAAACAGGCTCCTCGGTGAGCCATGTTATAGGTATTTGAGCCCCAGTGGCCCCTAGGAAAAACCCAGACCAAACCTGTTAAGCTTTTGATGACCTTGCACAGGATGCTTACATCCCTGTAGGTGCCTTCCTAGTCCTAGACCTGGCCTATACCCCATATTTTGCATGATATGTTGAGACACTGGGGAATAGTCATTACTAAGAGTGAACCCCATGTCTTTCATCAGATCACGGCCCCATAAAGAAATGGGTAAATCAAGCACATAAGGCTGAAAGGTACCATCATGTCCTTCCGAGTCCTTCCAAGATAGATGTCTACAGCTGATTTGAGGGGCTTGGGCATATCCAAGTCCTCTTAAGGATTGATCAGAAGCCTGCACTGGCCATCCCTTAGACCAGTCCTTAAGGGCTATGATACTACGATCTGCTCCTGTGTCCAGCAATCCCACAATAGATTTACCTTCTATGCTTAATTCCAAAGTGGGGCGATTGCTCATATCCAGTGACAAATAGGCACAATTTCCTCCGGTGGTACCAATCTGATTTCCTGTCCGTGACCTTGAGTCAGCAGGGAAGTGATTATGCAAACTAGGCAAAATTAGCAATTGAGCAATCCGATCCCCTGGGGAGATAGACACAATGCCCCTTGGAGCTTCCACCATAACTTTTACTGCCCCTACAGTATCAGGGTTTATAACTCCGGGGAAAACATGAAGACCTTGTAGGATAGAGGATGCACGTCCAATTAACAAACCTACAGTGCCAGGGGGTAAAGGCCCTTTGAACTCAGTTTCCACCAATTGGACTCCCATCTTAGGTGTTAATACGAGTCTGGAGGTGGAACAGAGGTCCAATCCCGTGGCACCTGTAGTGGCTCTCCGCATCTCGTGGGATGGCGCAGAGAAGGCCATGTCTCGGGTTCGGGTGTGACATTCTCCATTGCACCATATATTCGTGGGCCCTGGGGTCGGGGGCCCCTTCGGCCGTTTTTTGGCCCAGCTGAAATAGGCTGTCCATGGATGTCCCTCACTGATCTACACTCTCTTGCCCAATGCTTCCCCTTTTTGCATTTTGGACACAGCCCCGGTTGACGAGGGCTATTAGAAGGGCCACCGCGAGGAGGTCCAGTAAAATTGCCTTTTTTGGGACAGTCACGTTTGAAATGGCCGGATTTACCACAATGGAAGCATGTTCCGGCACCAGGACCGCCCCCTTTTGCGATCCGAAGGACAGCAGCTGCAAGACCTGCATTAGTTAAAGGTCCTCCAAGCTCTCTACACACTTTCATCCAAGCTTCTATGCCCTTGTTTTTATAAGGAGCGATTGCTGCTTTACATTCTTTGGTGCATTGCTCAAACACAAGTTGTTTAATCAAGGGCATTGCTCTATCAGGGTCACCAAAGATTTTTCCTGCGGCATCCACCATCCTAGCAACAAAGTCCGAGAAAGGTTCTGTGGGGCCTTGCATGATTTTTGTTAAATTGCCAGACACTTCTCCTCTATTTGGGAGTGATTTCCATGCACGGATACAAATGTTATTGATCTGTTCATATACCTCAGGGGGGTATCCTGTTTGTTGATTAGCAAATCTGCCTTGTCCCAAAAGCATTTCCTTGTCCCAATGGGGGTGTCCCGCTGCATAGTTTTGGGCAGCCTGCTCTACAGCGCCCTCTAGCACAAAGGCTCTCCAGTCCAAATATTTGCCTGGAGAAACACAAGCCCGAACAAGGCTAGCCCAATCAGAGGGAGTCATACAGTATCTAGACAGACTCTCCACCTGAGTTAATGTGAAGGCGGCATCCACCCCATAAGTGCGCACAGACTCTGCCAGGGTCTTCACAATTTTGAAATCTAAAGGCTCATGGAATCTTCCCCTATTGTCATCCTGGAAAACTGGAAAAGCAAGACCCATCTCAGCGTTAACAGCCCTCCATGCTTGGGCATGGAAAGCTCTCCTCGAAACACCCTCACCGTACGGCGGCGGGTCCGGAGGATCATTTTTCTTGAGCTCCTGTTTATTTTTGTTCCCTTCTCCCATAGTTAAACTCCCTAGCTGCCGAGACAGTCTCCCGAGCTCCTCCTTCTCATCCTCCTCCTCTTCTGACCCACTTTTGCATGGGAGTGTGCGCAGTGTACTGAGATATGGATACAAGCGTTTCCTCCCCCGTTTCTCGCTCTGCACATTCCCTTCCTCCTGAAATATTTCACTCCGTGCCAGAGACAATTGCCTCCTCCCCTGTTTCTCGCTCTGCACATTCCCTTCCTCCTGAAATATTTCACTCCGTGCCAGAGACAATAACCTCCTCCCCTGTTTCTCGCTCCGCACACTGCCATCCTCCTGAAATACGTCACTGCCTACTGGAGATAATTGTTTCCTCCCCTGTTTCTCGCTTCGCACACTCCCACCCTCCTGAAATACCTCACTGCCTGCCATTTCTGATCTTTCTTCATGTAATTGCTCTAAAACTTCTTGTCCTTTAGTAAGTGCTTCCTGACATCTGCCATCTGCGAGTCAACTATGGATCATCTTCCAAAGGGGTATCACCCCACCCTCTAATATGCCCTGCTCAGAAGCAAAGTCAAGATCTGTGCCTAACTTATCCCAGGTAGGTATAGTGAGGCTGCCAGAAAATGCGAACCACGGGGCAACAATATCTGTCTTCTGTAAAAATCTCTGTAAAGTACTATGTTTCACTTTTAGGCCCTTGGAACGTAACAGGTTATCTAGGGCCAGGAGAAGCGGACTTGAAGATACGGCACCCATGACACAACAAAAGACACACAACAAACAAAAGTGAAAGTAAGAGCGAAAGTACACAGTGCAGCTGCAATAAGATTTAATGCTCTCTCTGGCTTTACAGAGGAGCTGCCGCTTTGATAGCTGGTCCTAATTACCTAGGACTAATCTCCGCTTTGACTGCGGGTCCCAATTAATCTGGGACTAATCTCCGCTTTGACTGCGGGTCCAAATTAATCTGGGACTAATCTCCACTTTGACCGCGGGTCCCACTTACCTAGGACTGATCTCCGCTTTGATAGCGGGTCCTACTTATCTAGGACTGATCTCCGCTTTGACCGTGGGTCCTACTTACCTGGGACTAATTGGTGCACCACCCCTGACTGCTGAAAGTTCTGGTTCCTGGGTTTTCAGCACCACTTGTCGAGACCCCTTGCCCGCAAGGAAGACGCAACTCAGGAATCTTCTTTCAGCAGTTTATTCAGGCCCTTGATATTTCTTCTAATTCCCCGTCGGATGCCCCTCCCAGCCTTAATAAAGCATCCCAAGCCCCAATGCGAAGCTGCCACGTGGAACTTTCTCACAGGGTGCTGAGAAACCATGCACCAACTCTCCCAAACAAGGAGTTGTTTATTACAGACCACAGTGGAGCCAGCGCCATCTTGCAATGGCGACCATAGTCTGCAGAAACGGCTCACCACAGCCTGTGTGGAGAGCAGTTCCCGGGTGCCTATGGTCGATATACAATTCTAACTTCTGAATGTGTCACAGGATGTAGGGGTAACCTCCATCTCATGGGAACCTTCGAAGCATCTGTTAGAACAAAGTGGTTACCAAGGCAGTGACCTCATTCAGTTCCTGAAGGAATTGACCTACCTCACTTCTTTGTTGATGCAATTTGCTGAACTCGGGATCCAGGAAGCCAAGCACCCAGAGCCAGTCCCAGTTCCAGTCACATTGGGTTCACTTGTTTGGATTTACCAAAGACAGAGTCAGTCTTTCTTGGTAAATACTGATCTGTGGATGGTTAAATGCCAGGAAAGCTCTGAAGAGGGGCCTTCCTGAGAAAGCAGGTAGTGACTCCCTGATGGCTCCTGACAACTTTACAGAGTTGGTAATGAAGACCAGATCTGAGACAGGACAGGCCATTTCGTGGGAACATAGTATGGCCAATCAGTCTGAGGACACTCTGGATAGTCACAGACCTACTTGGGTAAAGGAGGTGCCTTTGTGGGTGTGCATGTGAGTTTGGTTTTGTCTCATGTTATGAGAATAGGTAGGAAAGGCAGTTTGTTTGGTTTGGAGTGGACTGTTTTTAATAAGTCATTTGACATGGCGAGTGTTTCTTTGTTTGTGTATCCCACTGTATCCGTGGTTGTAGACCTTTGAAAAGTGAATGCATCAATGGTTGTGTCCTGTCTAATATAAAGTGTCCCAGCGTTCATCCTGCCCAATTTAAGAATGGAGAGTGGCTTGCCTATGGATGGGCAATACCTACTATCTTTCTAAGTTCCTGTTTCTTCGTGAATTCTGGCCACTCTCCTGAATAGGCTCATGGTTTTGTGTCCAACATATGTACCACCACAAGGCTCTGTGACATGGCCATGTACTGATAGCTGAAGGGAATGGGAGAATCTCAGAAAACTCAGATATCAGTGTGACCAGGAAAGTCTTAGTGGAGAAACCCTGCTTTGGGCCTTTTGCTTACTTATGTTTCTATTACCCTGAATGTCAAGAAGGTCTTTACCTCAGGCCACCCCTTTGTGAAGCCTTAAGAAAACTGTTTTCATATGGAAATGAATGGGCATCACCTGTGGCTCTTTGCTTAATTGCTTTGGAATGGGATGTGCTTGAATCAGCCTCTTGTCCTTGTGTGAGGTTGTGGCTTAAATTCTCAGCACCTTATAGATCTAAATAAAAATCCCATGTGCTTCCAAACCAAAATGGCCAAAAGAGCAGTCATTGTGGATAAATTTTTTTGCCTTCTTAGGTTGGGTTCCTGACCTACATCAAGTGAGAACAGGGATCCTTTGGGTCAAATGCGTTCTTCAAATCCCTGCAGAGGCTATCCCATAGGTGCTTGGGTTTTCTCATGACTCCAAATCACATAAAGAATCTATACCTGACAGCTAGTAGGCCTCAAATTGGAAAAGCGGAACACTTTACCAGCAGGAATATTTGATCACTCCTGGTTCAAAGGAAGAGTACCCAGGCCACCATGATTTTAGGCAAATGAGGGGCAAGTGAGCTTATTTTGGACACTTTCTTGGCCTTGCCTCTCATAGAAACCTCCAGCCACAGGGTATGATGAGTGTCTATATGGAAGAAGATGAGTGTCATGTGGGAGTGTTTTGGATTTAAGCGAAGAAAGAGAGAACTGAAATTACTGACATATGGGATCGAAAATCAATATAACAACAGATGCTACAGAAATAAAGAAGACAATTAGAAATTATTTTGAAAACCTATATTCCAATAAAATAGAAAATAGTGAAGACATTGATAAATTTCTTAAGTCATATGATTTGCACAAACTGAGTCAGCAGGATACACACAATTTAAACAGACCAATATCAATGGATAAAATAGAAGAAGCAATCAAAAGACTACCAACCAAGAAAAGTCCAGGTTCAGATGGGTATAGAGCGGAGTTTTACAAGACCTTTAAAAAAGAATTAATACCAATAATTTTCAAGATATTTCAGGAAATAGAAAAAGAGGGAGCTCTGCCAAATTCATTCTATGAGGCCAAGAACACTCTGATTTCGAAACCAGACAAAGACACCTCAAAGAAAGAAAACTACAGACCAATATCTCTGATGAACCTAGATGCAAAAAACCTCAATTAAATTCTGGCGAATTGGATACATAGGCACATCAAAAAAATTGTGCATCATGATCAGGTAGGATTCATCCCTGAGATGCAAGGATGGTTCAATATACAGAAATCAATAAATGTTATTCACAACATAAATATACTTAAAGATAAGAACCATATGATCATCTAGATAGATGCAGAAAAATCATTCGACAAAGTAGAGCATCCCTTTATGTTCAAAACATTAGAAAAACCAGGGATAACAGGAACTTACCTCGACACTGTAAAAGCTATCTATGCTAACCCTCAGGCTAGTATCATTCTGAATGGAGAAAAATTGAAGGCATTCCCTCTAAAATCTGGAACAAGACAGGGATGTCCTCTATCACCACTTCTATTCAATATAGTTTTCGAAACTGGCCAGAGTAATTAGACAGACGAAAGAAATTAAAGGCATAAAAATAGAAAAAGAAGAACTTAAAATATCACTATTTGCAGATGATATTATTCTTTATATAGAAAACCCAAAAGGGTCTACAAAAAAAACTACTAGAACTAATAAATGAATTCAGCAATGTGGCAGCATATAAAATCAACATGCATAAATCAAAAGCATTTCTGTATATCAGCGACAAAACTTCTGAAACAGAAATGAGGAAAAACACTCCATTCACATATCCTCAAAAAAAAAAAACTTGGTAATCAACCTAACAAAAGAGGCGAAAGATTTATACAATGCAAACTACAGAACCCTAAAAAGAGAAGTAGAATAAGATTTAGAAGATGGAAAATATACCCTGTTTATGCATAGGCAGAACTAACATCATCAAAATGGTGATATTACCAAAAGTTCTCTATAGGTTTAACGCAATGCCAATCAAAATCCCAAGGGAATTTCTTGTAGAAATAGAGAAAGCAATCATGAAATTCATATGGAAAAATAAAAGACCCAGAATAGCAAAAGCATTTCTAAGCAGGAAGTGTGAATCAGGCGGTATAGCGATAAGAGATTTCAAACTATATTACAGAGCAATAGTAAAAAAAAAAAACAGCATGGTACTGGTACCAAAACAGGCAGGTGGACCAATGGTACAGAATGGAGGACACAGAGACTAATCCAAAAAGCTACAACTGTCTTATATTTCATAAAGGAGCTAAAAGCATGCAATGGAGGAAGGATAGCATCTTCAACAAATGGTGCTGGGAAAACTGGAAATCCATATGTAACAAAATGAAACTGAATCCCTTTCTCTCGCCATGGACAAAAGTTATATCAAAATGGATCAAGGAGCTTTATATCAAATCAGAGACATGGCGTCTGATAGAAGAAAATTTGGCTACGATCTACATACTGTGGTGTTGGGCTCCAAATTCCTCAAAAGGACACCCATAACACAAGAGTTAATAACTAGAATCAACAAATGGGACTTACTCAAACTAAAAAGGTTTTTCGCAGCAAGAGAAACAATAAGAGAGGTAAATAGGGAGCCTACATCCTGGAAACAAATCTTTATTCCTCACACTTCAGATAGAGCCCTAATATCAAGAATATACAAAGAACTCAAAAAATTAGACAATAAGATAACAAATAACCCAATCAACAAATGGGCTAAGGATCTGAACAGACACTTCTCAGAGGAGGACATACAATCAATCAACAAGTACATGAAAAAATACTCACCATCTCCAGCAATCAGAGAAATGCAAATCAAAACCACTCTAAGATACCATCTCACTCCAGTAAGATTGGCAGCATTTATGAAGCCAAACAAACACAAGTGCTGGGGAGGATGTGGGGAAAGAGGTACACTTGTACATTACTGGTGGGACTGCAAATTGGTGTAGCAAATTTGGAAAGCAGTATGGAGATTTCTTGGAAAGCTGGGAATGGAACCACCATTTGACCCAGCTATTCCCTTTCTCATTCTATTCCCTAAAGACCTAAAAAGAGCATGCTACAGGGAAACTGCTACATCGATGTTCATAGCACCACAATTCACAATAGCAAGACGGTGGAATCAACCTAGATGCCCTTCAATAGATGAATGGATAAAAAAAAGTGGCATTTATTCACAACGGAGTATTACTCTGCATTAAAAAATGACAAAATAATAGAATTTGCAGGGAAATGGATGGCATTAGAGGAGATTATGCTAAGTGAAGCTAGCCAAACCCTAGCAAACAAATGCCAAATGTCTTCTTTAATATAAGGAGAGTAACTAAGAACAGAGAAGGGATGAAAAGCATGAGAAGAAAATTAACATTTAACAGGGATGTGAGGTGGGAGGGAAAGTGAGAGAGAAGGGAAATTGAATGGAAATGGAAGGAGACCCTCAGGGTTATAAAAAATTACATACAAGAGGAAGTGAGGGGAAAGGGAAAAATAATACAAGGGGGAAAATTTATTAGAGTAGTGGGATTAGAGAGAGAAGAGGGAAGGAGAGGGCATGGGAGGGGGATAGTAGAGGATAGGAAAGGCAGAAGAATACAACATACAGTAGTAAGGCAATATGTGAATCAATGGATGTGTAACTGATTTGATTCTGCAATCTGTATACAGGGTAAAAATAGGAGTTCATAACCCACTTGAATCAAAGTGTGAAATATGATACATCAAGAACTATGTAATGTTTTGAAGAATCATAAATAAAAATTAAAAAAAAAAAGAAAACTCACTTCGGTGAATGATGCACGCGAATCCTAATATTTCTACAGTAACTGACCCAGTTTAACATCAATGCAAGTAGATTCCTATGGGACATGACGTACATTTTGACATTCATTTTTATTCAACACTGGTACACTACTATTTCATCAGTTTATGCACATTATAGGATGTATATTTCATCCACAATTTAGCAAATTTATAGGCATTTGTTTCACTTTCAATCACTTCCTGCTTCAGAACACATGTATTCCTCCATATTTTTTGACTGGTCTTTTCATGAGACTTCTTACCAAACACAATATTTTCCATTTCCATTATCACTTTTGAAGCAAAACTCACACACACTTCATGAAAAACAATAACCCTAAGATTACCATTAGATACATAACTGGTTGGAATGACTGATTTTATGTCAATTTATGATTTCTAATATATTTTCAGATATCAATTCAATCTATTATTTAAAGAGGAACCAGTTATATTATTTATTCACAGTAAGTTCTATTCATGCATTATCTCTATATTCATAGACTCAGGGTACACCACTTTGTACCCCCAATACTAATTTATATGTCTTCAAATATTGCTCCCAGTAATAGTGGAAGAAATAATCATGTCACATGATCTACATATATATTTTATCACAATAATTTTCTGGGCACAAATGCAAAGGTCACACTTTTGATTGTACCAAATCCTAAATGGAAAGTGAACATGGATTACTAAAAACATCCATGTCCAGGTTGCCTAATGCTTTCAAATATCATTCCTATTGGTGACTACCTATTTTTTTCTTCCTAAGATTATGTATTCAATCTCAATCCTGTTGAAAATGTCTAATCCTATCACTCACATTATTATTGCCTGATTTTGTATTGTCTCTATTGATATCTTCTTTCTTATATTTTTTCCAGTTCATCATTGTGACTGACTCTTCACATGTGCTGACATTTACATTCACTCTATAACCAAAACCCTGTTGCTAAAGAACATTTGGTCCAAATTTTATACTCACTCTTCTTCCTAAACCTACCGACTATCCTATTTTGAGTGGATGTTCTCTTCTACAATCAATCATCCAAGGTCCAAGGTCCTATGCCATGGATTATCGATTTATCTGAGACAATTTTGCAGAACGTAATTCAAAGCTAAGTATCCCAAACAAGGGCCTAATGCCCTTGTGGACTTCAAATCTTACCTAGATTTCTGTTTTCATACTTATATTTCAGCTGTATATTCTTGTAAATATGGCAGTTTTCCAATACCATTATTCATCCAGCAGAATGATTACTAACCCAAATCGAACATGTTATTAACCCTAACCATACACTGTTCCCTCAATTTAACTTTACAGAAGAGCAGGTACAGAGTTAATCTTACAATACAGGAATTTAGGGTATCTTCCACCTGCTGAGAACCTTTGAGGTTCCATGTAGATTTGATCCCTGAAGAAGATGTAGGCAGCAATGAAGGACCTGAGAGAGCAAAAGTCATCTTCCATGGGAAACAACCTTTTAAGGATGAAGGGTTGTGTCTGAATAAGCCTTTCTCTTCTTAATGTAGAGAAGAAGGACCAAACCAGGCCTGTGTGGAGAGATGTTCCCGCAAACTGGTGCGGCCAATTTGGAAAGCAGTATGGAGATTCTGGGGAAGACTGGGAATGGAACAACAATTTGACCCAGCTATTGCCCTTTTTGGACTATTCCCTTAAGACCTTAAAAGAGTGTACTACAGGGATACTGCCACATCGATGTTCATAGCAGCACAATTCACAATTGCTACACTGTGGAACCAACACAGTTGTCCTTCAGTAGATGAATGGATAAAAAAAAATGTGGCTTCTATACACCCTGGAGTATTACGCAGCACTAAAAAATGACAAAATCATGGAATTTGCAGGAAAATGGATGGTACTAGAGCAGATTATGCTTAGTGACGCTAGTCAATCCTAAAAAACAAATACCAAATGTCTTCTTTGATATAAGGATTGCAACTAAGAACAGAGCAGGGAGGAAGAGCAGGAAGAAAAGATTAACATTAAACAAAGATATGAGGTGGGAGGGAAAGGGAGAGAAAAGGGAAATTGCATGGTAATGGAAGGAGACCCTCATTGTTACACAAAATTACATGTAAGAGGTTGTGAGGGGAATGGGAAAATAAACAAGGAGAGAAATGAATTAGAGTAGATGGGGTAGTGAGAGAAGATGGGAGGGGAGAGGAGGGGGGATAGTAGAGTATTGGAAAGGTAGCAGGATACAAAAGTAACTAATAGGGCATTATGTAAAAATGTGGATGTGTAACCGATGTGATTCTGCAATCTGTATTTGGGGTATAAATGGGAGTTCATAACCCACTTGAATCTAATGTATGAAATATGATATGTGAAGAGATTTGTAATGTTTTGAACAACCAATAAAAGAAAAAAAGTAGCAATATATATGCAATCGAAATTCATCATGAAATATATATAATCCACAGATGCAAAAATATTCATTTACTGAACATGGATTTATGTATAATGTTATTCAACTTGGAAGCTCACCCATAGGTTGAATTTTCAGTTCCAACAGCGTTTAGGAGGAGTGATCTCTTCTCACAATTTGTATCTGCCAATTCAGCCACCTCACAAGTATATACGTGTGATACCAGATTGGATTTTCTATGTGCATATAAAAATACATGCACCGTATAGGCTACAGAGAAAGGGAGACAGGAATTCACATATTTGTTAACTTTAAAAACATATGTAGAGTTATTTCAACAAAAAATTGACTAGATTTATAACTCCTACACTATATAATGCAAAACGCAATTCCAACTACACACCATGCCTCCTCTGAACTGCTTGTATTTCTATTCTTTTTGGGTTATTTCTCACCATCATATTAAGATTATTAGTCAGAGTCCAGTAGGGTAGGGGTTAATGTCAGGGATTCAGTATTTCAAATGGAAAATTGGAAAATGACTCCAATGTGTATGTAAACATGTGCTACACAAAAATCTTCCCACTCACATCCAGAGAAGTGCCATGATATTACCTTCGCCCCAAGTAAGACACGATAAGAGGAGAAAAGTGTGAAAATCTGTGATTATGTATCTGAATGGAATATGCTCGGGAGTTCACAACCTTGGAGGTGGTAGAGGAGCTTCCAAAAGTAAGGGACAGGGTAAACACTCCACCAACATGGAGCTCTGCTGGCCTATGACTTCTTGGGAAACTGCCTCTGAGGTTGGGCACTTGAAATATATGTTGTTGTCATGAGCTTTAGCTTCCTTTGTAGTGAGACCATCAAATCTGGGTCTGCATCTATGTGACCTGGAAGACATGGTTTCTTATATTCCAATGAACCTGAGGCAGCAGTGCTGAATTCTCTCTTTGTAGGTAAACTGTGGCCACAGGAAGCCAAGTGTCTCCTGGTGGGGACTGTGAAGACATTTGGTCATCCTTCACATTTTGTGGTGCTTCTTGCTGCTGCACTGGGAATATGGTTTTTGCTTCACAAAATACAAGGAGTTCAACTGGGACAGAGTGCTGGAGAGAGTTCTGTAACGTGTGTTGTGACTCATTTATTTGTTGGTTTTTCCTTTTTTTTTTTTTTTTTTTTTGAGGAATGACCACCAGGCGATGAATTTCCCTCTTAAAACTGCTTTCATTGTGTCCCGTAGATTCCGATATGTTGTGTCTGTGTTTTCGTTTATCTCTAAGAATTTTTTGATTTCCACCTTTATGTCTTCTGTAACCCATTGATCATTCCGTAACATATCGTTCATTTTCCATGTGATGTAGGACTTTTCTTCCTTCTTTTATCATTGATTTACAGTTTCTTTCCATTATAGTCAGAAAAAATGCATGGTATTATCTCCACCCCTTTATATTTACTGAGGGTTGCCCTATGGCATAATATATGGTCTATTTTTGAGAAGGATCCATGTGCTGCTGAAAAAAAGTATATCCATTTGATGATGGTTTGTATATTCTATATATTTCAGTTAAGTCTAGGTTATTGATTGTGATATTGAATTCTATATTTTTTTAATTCAACTTTTGTTTGAAATATCTGTCCAATGGTGAGAGAGCTGTGTTGAAGTCACCGATAATTATTGTGTTGTTGTCTATTTGATTCCAGAACTTGAGGAGAATTTGTTTTATGAAGGTCGCAGCACCATTATTTGGTTCATAAATATTGATAATTTTTATGTCTTGTTGGTGAATGATTCCTTTTAAAGTTATATAATATCCATACTTATCCCTTTTGAATAACTTAGTCTTGAAGTCGATTTTATTCTATGTGAGGATGGCCACCCCTGGTTGCTTACGAGGACCGTGTGCATGGTATATTTTTTCCCAACCTTTCACCTTCAGCCTGTGTATGCCTTTTCCATTCAGATGTGTCTCCTGGAGGCAACATATTGTTGGATTTGTTTTTATAATCCAAGTTACCAGCCTATCTCGCTTTATTGGAGAGTTCAACCATTAAGGTTTCGAGTTACTATTTATATATGGTTTGTACTGCCAGCCATTTTGATTATTTATTTATTTTTAATTTAGTTTGTTTCTCCATGATTAGCTTTTCCCCCGCCCTCTGTTATTACTGAGGCACTTCCCAGTGATAGTTTTGGTTGTTGTTTTTCATTTCTTCCTCGTGTAGTGTTTTGCTCAAGACACTTTGCAATGCTGGTTTTCTGGCTGCAAATTCTTTTAGCTTTTGTTAATTATGAAATATTTTTATTTTGTTGTCGTACCTGAAGCTTAATTTTGCTGGATACAGAATTATTGGTTGTCATCCATTGTCTTTCAGTATTTGAAATACATTGTTCCAGGATCTTCTCGCTTTCAGCGTCTGTGATGAAAAATCTGTTGTTAACCTTATTGGTTTACCCCTGAATGTCATCTGCCTCCTTTCTCATGTACCTTTTAATAATTTCTCTTTGGTCTGTTTATTGGATATTTTCGTAACAATGTGTCTTGGCATTGGTCTACTGTGATTTTGTGTGCTTGGTGTCCTGTATGCATCTACAATTTGTATAACCGTTTCCTTTTTTATTTCTGGAAAGTTTTCTAAAATTATTTCATTCAGCAGGTTACTCATTCCCTTGGTTTGAATCTCTGTACCTTCCTCTATCCAGATGACTCATAAGTTTGTTTTTTTATGTTATCTCATATCTCTTGGATGTTTTTCTCATGATTTTTTACCAGTTTTTCGGAGTTGGCTAGACTCCTTTCAAGATGATATATTTTTTCTTCATTATTTGACGTTCTGGCTTCTACTTGCTCCACTCTGTTAGTGATACTCTCAATTGAGTTTTTAATTTGGTTTATCGTTTCTTTCATTTCTAGAATTATTGTTTGATTTCTTTTATAATCTCTATCTCCTGATAAAGACGCTTAACTTCTTCTTTTATCTGTTTATGTAATTCATTTTCAATGTGTTCTTTCACTGTTTGGAATTGCTGTCTCGTATCCTCTTTAAGGTTCCATTCCATCTGTCTAAGGTATTCCTTGAGTTCTTTATATGACCATTTTCCTGATGATTCTAGGTCCTCCTGATTATCTAGGTTGTCCTTCATTGTTTGTACACATTTTCATCCTTGCTTTTTTATGCTGCTAATGTTACTTCTTGTTCTGTTTGACTGCTGAGTTACTGCTTACTCTTATAAATTTATTTGAAGCTTGGGAGGAAAGATAGTAGTAGGGATGGGAAGAAGTCACTAAAGAGAATGAGAGTAGGCAGGAAGAATTCAAGGAAGGGAGAATAAGAAAATTGAAAAGAAATGAAAAGACAAAAGAAAAAACATAGAAAATAAAGAAAGAAATAAAATTTTTTAGAAATAATAATGATAATATAAAAATGAAAATTAAAATTTAAAAGAATCATAAAATAATAAATTTTAAAAATTTTAAAAAATAAAAACATTAAAAAAAGTTAAAGAACAACAACAAAAAAATGAAAATGAAAGAAAAAGAAGAAAATAAAAAGAAAAAAATAATAATAATACATGCAGTAATAGAGTTCAATTAACTTCTCTTCCAGTAGGTGGAGCTGTGTGCATTGGGCCAAGCTTCTCCTCTCAATAGGTGGGAAGCAATCACTGTGCAGCAACTCTTTATCCCAGAATGGGCGGATCTCCAATCCTGAGTGTCTAGGGCCTTCTCTTTTTTTTTCCTCAAGCCAGGCCCCCCAACCTGTGACGCTCACCACGATACTATGTAATGTTTTGAACAACCATTAATAAAAAGTTTTAAAAAAAGAAAACTAAATTCAGTGAATGATGCACGCGAATCCTAATATTTCTACAGTAACTGACTCAGTTTAACATCAATGCAAGTCGATTCCTATGGGACATGATATGTATTTTGCCGTTCATTTGTATTCAACACTGGTACACTACTATTTCATCAGTTTATGCACATCATTGGATATATATTTCACCCACAATTTAGCAAATTTATAGGCATTTGTTTCACTTTCAATCACTTCCTGCTTCACAACTCATGTATTCCTCCATATTTCTTGACTGGTCTTTTCATGAGACTTCTTTCCAAACACATTATTTTCGATTTCCATAATCACTTTTGAAGCAAAACTCACACACACTTCATGATAAACAATAACCCTAAGATTACCATTAGATATATAACTGGTTGGAATGAATGATTGTATGTCAATATATGATATCTTATATATTTTCAGATATCAATTCAATCCATTGTTTAAAGTGGAACCAGTTAGATTATTTATTCACAGTATATTCTATTCATCCATTATCTCTATATTCATTGACACATGGTACACCACTTTGTACCCCCAATACTAATTTATATGTCTTCAAATATTGCTCCCAGAAATGGTGAAAGAAATACTCATATCACATGATCCACAGATACATTTTATCACAATAATTTTCTGGGCAGAAAATGCAAAGGTCACACTTATGATTGTACCAAAGCCTAAATGGAAAGTGAACATGGATTACTAAAAACATCCATGTCCAGGTTGCCTAATGCTTTCAAATGTTATTCCTATTGGTAACTACATATTTTTTTCTTCCTAAGATTATGCATTCAATCTTAACCATGTTGAAAATGTCTAATCCTATCACTCACATTATAATTGCCTGATTTTGTAATGTCTCTATTGATTTCTTTTTTCCTATATTTTCTCCAGTTCATCATTGTGACTGAGTCTTCACATGTGCTTACATTTACATTCACTCTATAACCAAAACCCTATTGCTAAAGAACATTTGTTCCAAATTTTATACTCACTCTTCTTCCTAAACCTACAGACTATCTTCCTATTCCTACTGACTCTCCCAATTTGAGTAAATGTTCTCTTCTACAATCAATCATCCAAAGTACAAGGTCCTTTGCAATTGTATATCGCATTATCTGAGACATCTCTGCAGAATGTAATTCAAAGCTAAGTATCCAAATCAAGGGCCTAATGCCCTTCTTTGTTACAAATCTTACATAGATTTCTGTTTTTGTACTTATATTTCACCTCTATAATCTTATAAATATTGCAGGTTACCAATAGCAGTAATCATCCTGCAGAATGATTTATAACCCAAATCGAACAAGGTATTAACCCTAACCATACACTGATCCGTCAATCTAACTTCACAAAAGGGCAGGGACAGAGTTCATCTTAAAATACAGGAATGTAGGGGATCTTCCACCTGCTGAGAACCTCAAAGGTCCATGCAGATTTGATCCCAGGGAAAGATGCAGGAAGCTATGAAGTACCTGAGAGAGCAAAAGTCACCTTCCATGGGAAACAACCTGGTAAGGATGAAGGGTAGCTTCTGAATAAGCCTCTCTCTTCTTAATGTAGAGAAGATGGACCAAACCAGTCCTGTGTGGTAAGCTGTTCCCGGATGCCTATGGTTGATATACCATTCTAACTTGTGAAAGTATCACAGGAAGTAGGGGCAACCTCCATCATAGGACCATTGGAAGGAACTGTTAGGACAAAGTGGTTGCCAAAGCAGTGACCTCATTAAGATATTGAAGGAAGTAACCTCACCTTACTTCTTTGGTGATGGAAGTCTCAGATCACGGAAGCCAGGCACCAAGAGCCAGTCCCAGTCCCAGTCTCAGTGTTCTCACTTGTTTGGATTTACCAAGGACAGAGTCAGTCTTTCTTGGTACCTACTGATGTGAGGATGGCCAAATGTCAGGAAAGCTCTGAAGATGGGCCTTTCCTGAGAAACCAGGTAGTGGATCACCGCTGGCTCATGAAAACTTCACAGAGTTGGCCAAGGAGACCAGATCTGACACAGGACAGGCCATTTCAGCGGAACATAGTATGGCCCACCATTCAGAGGACACTCCCGATAGTTACAGACCTACTTGGGGGAAGGAGGTGCCTTTGTGGGTTTGGGTGTGGGTTTGAGGTTTTGTCTCATGTTCTAAGAATAGTTAGGAAAGGTGGTTTGTTTGGTTTGGAGTGAACTTTTCTGGTAAGACGTTTCACAAGGCGAGTGTTTCTTTTTCTGTGCATCCACTGTGTCCGTGGTTGTAGACATTAGAAAAGAGAATGCATCAATGGATGTGTCCTGTCTAGTAGAAAGCATTCCAGGATTTATCTTGTCCAGTGTATGAATGGACTGCGGCTTGAGTTATGGATGGGCAACATCTACTATCTTCCTAAGTTCCTGTTTTCTTCCTGAAAACTGATCACTCTCAGAATAGGCTCACGATTTTGTTTTCATGATTTGTACCACCTCCAAGCTCTGTGCTTACCAATTGTTCTGTTGCCCTGAATGTGAGGAAGGTCTTTTCTTCAGGCCAAACCTTTGTGAAGCATGAAGAAAACAGTTTTCAAATGGAAATGAAAGGGCATCACCTGTGGCTCTTTACTTAATTTCTTTGGAAAGGGATGTGTCTGAATCAGATTTTTGGCCTGTGTGAGGTTATGTCTTAGATTCTCAGCACCTGAAGGATCTAAAAAAAAGATCCAATGTGTGCATCTAAAACAAAAATTGCCAAAAGAGCAGTCATTGTGAATGAAGTCTCTTGCCTACCTCTGTAAGGTTCCTGACCTTCATCAAGTGAGACTATTGATCATTTGGGTCAAATGAGTTCCTCAAAACCCTGCAGAGGCTAGCCCATAGGTGCTTGGTTTTTCTCATGACTCCAATTCACATAAAGAATCTAAACCCCACAGTCAATAGGCCTCAAATTGGAGAAGCAGTGCCGTATTAACGAGTATTAGGGATTAACGTATTAGGGATTCTTTGGGTCAAATGAGTTCTTCAAAGTCCCGCAGAGGTTCTTGTGTTTTCTCATGACTCCAAATCACATAAATAATCTATACCTAAAAGTCAGTAGGCCTCAAATTGGAGAAATAGAGCAGTATTAACGGCAGGCTTATTTGATCACTCGTGGTTCACAGGAAGGGTGTCTAGGCCACCTTGAATATTGGCAAATGAGGGGCAAGGGAGTTTATTTTGGACACTGTCTTTGGCTGTGCCCCTCATGGAAAACTCCTGGCAAAGGTTACGATGAGTGACTATATGGAAGAAGATGAGGGCCATGTGGGAGAGTTTTGGTTTTAATTTTGGTCATTTGTGAGGTGGTTGGAAGAAATGACTGGGTCCACCAGGGCTTGAACTCTGGTTTGATTCCCCTTAGAGACTGGGTTTTGGAACTGACCTCAGAGAAGTATTGCCATGAATTTTGTTGGGATTTTAGTAGGCCACGCATGAGAGTCGCCCTTGGAAACTGAGATCTAGGCCCAGGGTGGCTTTCCTCTGATCACTGGGAATCTCAGCCAGGATATCACATGATTTTATTCTGAAAGACTTCGGTACCATAGTTGAGAGTCAAAACACACACGTACCTCACATTGTAGACCTCAATGGGCCTGGCTTCATGTGTCCATTTGGCCACTCTTTGGGAAGACTTGCCTGTGAGAGTTCTCCAGAGCATTCACTGAAATGAGCTTCCTCAACACTTAATGTTTTCTGAATGAATTGAAACCAACAGTGCCTCCAACTTCATCCTTGAAAAATGGCTAGAAAAATACCATAAAATTTTGGAAATTCATTGGAGAAGCTTTGTATGTCCTGTTGCTGATCATGAGGGTACCAGACAGTGCCTTGAATTACTGGGTTTCATGAAAATGGTGTAGAACAGAGATTTCAGTATGTTGGAGCCTGCTGAGTAGTGGGCCTAGAGGAGTGGTGGGCAGGTGTGTGAAAGAACATCAGTGGTAGGGCCATGAGGATCTACCATTGGATTCCAAATGGCTTTTGACTGACATGGTGCAGCCAGAAGACCCTTATATGTAAAGGCATCTTGTTATATGGAGAGGTTTCAGGGCAATGTTCAGAATGAGGTTGATATGGACAAGGCGGCAATGGGACAAGATATGAAGGATAGAGCCTGGTTGGTGCATTCTCTCGCAGACTCTGACCCACCACTCGTGACAGAACTCCCTCCATCACTGTGTCCCAGTTGAGCTCCTTGTATTTTGTGATGCAAATACCAAACTCCCAGTGCTGCAGCAAAAATACCACAAAAAGTTGAGGAGGAACAAATGGCTTCACAGTCCACACGGGGAGACACTTAGTCTCCAGTGGTCACAGTTGACCTACAAAGAGAGGATTCTGCACTGCTTCCTCATGTTTATTGGAAAATAAGAAACCCTATTGCTAAAGAACTTTTGGTCCAAATCATATACTCACTCTTCTTCCTAAACGTACCGACTATCTTTCAAATCCTAATGACTATCCTTTTTTGACTGGATGTTCTCTTCTACATTCAATCTTCCAAGGTACAGGTCCTATGCCATTGTATATCAAATTTTCTGAGACATCTGTGCAGAACATAATTCAAAGCTAAGTATCCCAATCAAGGGCCCAATGCCCTTCTGGCCTTCAAATCATACCTAGATTTCTGTTTTTATTCTTATTTTTCACCTCTATATTTTTGTAAATATCGCAGGTTCCCAATAACATAATTCATCACAGAGAATATTTCCAAACCCAAATTGAACCTGTTATTAACCCTAAATATACACTCTTCCCTCAATCTCATTTTACTGAAAAGCAGGGACAGAGTTGTTCTTAGAATACAGGAAAGTACGGGACCTTCCACCTGCTGAGAACCTCAAAGGTCCATACAGAAATGATACCCAGAGAAGTTGTAGGCAGGTACGAAGGACCTGAGAGAGCAAAAGTCATATTCCATGGCAAGCAACCTGGTCAGGATGAAGCAATGTGTCTGAATCAGCTTTTCTCTTCTTATTGTAGAGAAGATGGATCAAACCAGCCTGTGTGGAGAGCTGTTCCTGGGTGCCTATGGATGATATATCATTCTAACTTGTGAAAGTGTCACAGAAAGTAGGGGAAGCCTCCATCTCATGGGACCCTTGGAAGCAACTCTTAGGACAATGTGGTTTCCAAGGCAGTGGCCTCATTCAGTTCCAAAGAAAGTGACATGCCTCATTTCCTTGGTGATTGAACTCTCTGAACTTGGTATCCAAGAAGCCAGGCACCAAGAGGCATTCCAAATCCCAGTCCCAGTGGGCTCACTTGTTTGGATTTTCCAAGGACAGAGTCAGTCTTTCTCGGTAACTACTGCTGTGAGGATAGCCAAATGCCAGGAGAGTTCTGAAGAGGGACATTTCCTGAGAAAGCAGGTAGTGGCTCAACACTTTGTTCCTGACAACTTCACAGAGTTAGCCAAAGAAACCAGATCAGAGAGGTGGTTTGTTTGGTTTGGAGTGAACTGTTTCTAGTAGATTCTTTTACAAGGTGAGTGTTTCTATGTCTGTGTATCCCACTGTGTCCCTGGTTGTAGACATTAGAAAAGAGAATGCAACAATGGATGTGTCCTGTCTAGTAGAAAGCTTCCCAGCATTCATCCTGCCCAATTTATGAATGGAGTGTGCCTTGCCTTATGGATGGGCAACACCTACTACCTTCATAAGTCCCTGTTTTCTTCCTGAATTCTGGCCACTCTCCAGAATACACTCATGGTTTTCTTATGGTTTTCTGTCCAAGGTATGTACCAACTCCAAGGTCTGTTACATGACCATGTACTGGATAGCTGAAGGGAATGGCCAGCATATCAAAAAACTCAGATATCCATGTGACCAGGAAAATCTCAGTGTATAAACCTGCTTTGGGCCTTTTGCCCTGAATGTCAGGAAAGTCTTTGCCTCAGGCCACCCCTTTGTGAAGCCTGAAGAAAACAGTTTTGAAATGGAAATGAATGGGCATCACCTGTGGCTCTTTGCTTAATTGCTTTGGATAGGGATGTGTCTGGATCAGGCTCTTGGCCCTGTGTGAGGCTGTGGCTTAGATTTTCAGCACCTGATGGATCTAAAGAAAGATCCCATGTGAGCATCCAAAACCAAAATGGCAAAAAGTTTAGTCATTGTTAATGAATTCTATTGCCTACCCCTTTTAGGTTCCTAAAATCCATCAATTGAGAATAGGGATCCTTTGGGTCAAGTGAGTTCTTCAAATCTCTGCAGAGGACCTTGGTTTTCTCATGACTCCAATTCACATAAAGAATCTAAACCCCACAGTCAGAAGGCCTCAAATTGGAGAAATGGAACAGTATTAAGGGCAGGCCTATTTGATCACTTCTGGTTAACAGGAAGGGTGTCCAGGCCACCCTGAATTTAGGCAAATGAGGTGCAAGGGAGATTATTTTGGACATTGTCTTGGCCTGCGACCCTCATGGAAAACTCCAGCCAGAGGTTATGATGAGTGTCTATATGGGAGAAGATGAGGGCCATGTGGGAGTGTTTTGGTTTTAATTGTTTTTATTTAAGTCATGGTTGGAAGAGTTGACTGGATCCACCTGGGCTTGAACACTGGTGTGATTCCCCTAGAGACTGAGTTCTGGAACTGACCTCCAAGAAGTATTGCTGTGTATTGTGTTGGGATTTTAGGAGGCCACGCATGAGATTCGCCCTTGGAAACTGAGATCTAGGCCCAGGGTGGCTTTCCACAGAGCACTGGGAATCTCAGGAATGATATTACATGATTTTATTCTTAAAGACGTGGCAGCCATTGTTGCAAGTCAAAACACACATGGACCTCACATTGTAGACCTCAATGGACCTGGCTTCATGTGACCTTTTGGCCTGTCTTTGGGAAGCCTTGCCTGTTAACGTTTTCTAGAGCTTTCACTGAAATGAGCTTTTTCTCCATTTAATGGTTCCTGAGTGAATTGAATCCCACAGTGCCTCCAATGTCATCGTTGAAAAATGGCTAGATAAATACCATTAAATTTTTGAATTCCCATGACCAGGTCGCACTGGAGAAACTTTGTATGTCCTATTGATGATCATGAGTGTATCAGACAGTGCCTTGATTGACTGGTGTTCATGAAAATGGTGTAGAAGAGAGATGCCAGTAATTTGGAAACTGATGAGTAGTCGGCCTAGAGCAGTGGAGTGCAGGTGTGTGTTAAAACATCTGTGGTGGGGTCATTTGGATTTGCATTGGCTTCCAAATAGTTTGTGACTGACATAGTGTAGCCTCTAGATCCTTGTATGTAAAGGCATCTTGTTATATGGAGAGGTTTCAGTGCAATGTTTAGAATCACATTGATATGGTCAAGGGGGCAAGCTATGTGGGATAGAAGCCTGGTTGGTGCATTCTCTTGCAGACCCTTACCCACCACACATGACAGAACTCCCTCGAGCACTGTGTCCCAGTTGAACTCCTTGCATTTCGAGAAGCAAATACCAAACTCCCAGTGCAGCTACAAGAAACACCACAAAAGTGGAGGATGATTAAATGTCTTCACAATCCACACTGGGAGACACTTAGCCCAGATTGGCAACAGTTTACCTACAAAGAGAGAATTCAGCACTACTGCCTCATATCCATTGAAAAATATGAAACCATGTCCTCCAGGTCACATAGATGCAGACCCAGATTTGATGGTCTCAATACAAAGGAAGCTAAAGCTCCTGAAAACAACATATATTTCAAGTGCCCAACCTCAGAAGCAGTTTCTCAAGAAATCTTTATGCCGGCAGAGCTCCATGTTTGTGGAGTTATTACCCTGTTCTTTGCTTTTGGAAACTCCTCTACCACCTTCAAGTTTGTGAACTCCTGAGCATTTTCCATTCCAGATGTGTATTCACAGATTTTCAAATCTTCTCTAATTGTGTCTTACTTGGGGTGAAGGCAATGTCAAGGCATTGTTCTGAATGAAAGTGGGAAGATTTTGGGGTAGCACATATTTGCATACACATTGCATTCTTTTTTCAGTTTTCCATTGGAAATACTGAATCCCTGACTGTCAGGGGTAGAAGAAATTCTCCTTCAAAGAATAGCCTGACACTTATAAGAAACAACACCCAGGGAGACATCATCTCTTGGAGACATCATTTAGCCATCTGTGTCCCTGAGACATCCTGTGGCCATCTGTCTTCCTGAAATATCCTGAGGTTATCTCACCTTGTGTAGACATCCAGGAACTGCCGATAAGAGAGCTTTCCCATCTCCAGCATATAAAATCCCCTGTGTGAACAATGTATTTTGAAGGTTGATCACAACTCCTGTCTTCCTGTCATCTCTCGTGTCTCTTGTCCCTTCATTCCTCCCTATCTTGGTTCGCTGCCCACGTTGATGTGTCCTGCCAGCCGGGACATCTGGCGCCCACTGACTGGGGCTCGAGCCTTTGAGTCATAGGGAACCCCGTCCTCCTGGAAAACTTGGTCAAGCGGAGCTCACAATTGCCTCAGCAGACACCACCGAGAGACAGATCCAGGAGGAGAGTGGGGATGACGCACGGGGAGTGACCCACCATGGGTCAAGCAGTTTTGTCACATGATTTGTATTTGTCGGGCCTCAAGGATTCCTTCAAGACATGGGGGGCACGTGTTAAGAAAAAGGACTTAAAATTTTTCTTTTCATACATAGGGGAATTGTGTTTATGATTTCACCTTGAAGGGACCATTAATGGTAAAAGATGGCTTAGAGTAGGAGACTGTTTAAAAGATTATTATGAATCCTTTGGACAGAAAAATTGCCTGTTCCCACCTTTTCTTACTGGAAATTAATTAATGAATTTCTTAAAAGTTCACCCTTTGACAATGGTACCTTAAAACTTTTCAGGATTAGGAAAGAGACTGTGCAAAAGACCTCTCGTCCCCCCTCGCATGCCCATCAGTTAGTATAGACATAGACCATTCTCAGTCTCCCCAGGACCCTGGAAACCTTCCTGGTTCCCCTCAAAATACAACCCTAATGAATAGGGCTCCAATGGTTACCAACCGCCTTTATCCAGTTTTAAATCCTGGAGACACATTGACCCCTGGGGAGAAGGCTAACTTGGAGAAGGAAGCAACTCCCTATGATACAGAAGACCTGCCACTGCTTAGGACCCAGCCACAGCCTATAGGACTTACACATCCACCTCCCTCCTATAGCTCTCCTGCTTTTTGTGCTCTGGCCCTTCAGGGGCCAAATCCCCCCACCAGATATTTTTTTCCCCAATTCCCTTGCCTAACATGGCTCCCTTGGGAGAGTCTCTCCAACATATACTGGAAGAGATCCAAGTTTAAAAAGAATTAAGATCCCTTGACTCTGAGCTTTATTCATTAGCCTTAGGCATGGAGTCAACACAAGCTGGCCCAAAGTGGTCTAATACAAAGGCTAAGCCGCTCCATTGGACTGTTCTCACTTTTCAGTCACCCTCAGTTAGATAGTTAAGCCTGCCCAGGTTGATGTCAAAGACTTAGACGAGGATCAAGAGGAGGAAGCGGGGGAAATGGATCAAGGAGATCAGGACTCAGAGGATGAGGACTTCATCCCTAGGCAGGAAGGAACCCAGAGTGTCTACAAAACATTAAGCCTGCGTTTTCTTGAAAAAACTTAAAAAGTCTTGTGCTCACTATGGACCCATTGCACCCTACACGTAGGCATTATTAGAAAGCTACATGACACAATGTCTTACTCCCAATGATTGGAAATTTTTAGACCAAGCTACCCTCAATGCCACAGACTTCCTGTTATGGAATGCAGATTTCAAAGAGCACTGTCAGGAAACTGCTCAGAAAAATTTAACTAAGCCCTCCTCTAATTCCTGGACTTATGTTAAGCTAGTGGGCAATGCGCCTTTTGACACTAAAACTTAACTGGCACGTTTCCCTGCTGGACTTTTGACACAGATTCAGATGGCTGGCTTACATGCTTGGAGACGCCTCCCTCAAAAGGCCTCTGCTACGACTTCCCTGGCAAAAATTCGACAAGGGCCCGACAAGCCTTATAGCGACTTTGTTCCCCGGCTTAACCTAGCTGCGGGATTCTTGCTTGGACCAAGCGAAAGCGAAAGCACCTTTGTAAAACATCTTGCCTTTGAAAATGCCAACCTGGCATGTCAGGATGTTCTTCGACCACATAAGAAAAAAGTGAAACTTTCTGACTTTATTGGACTCTGTGCAGCGTTGGGTGTAGCCCTTGCCATGGGTCTCACCCTCGGTGCCGCCTTTACCAAGGCCTTTCACAATCCTGGCTCACGTAGTTGCTTTACTTGTAAACAACCTGGCCATTTTGCACGTGAGTGTCTGACAGGCAAACAAAGCCTAAGAATAGTGTCTTTTCAAACTGAGGCTAAACTGCCCCCAGCTACCCTTTGCCCTATATGAGGTAAAGGTCATCACTGGGCCAGTGAGTGTAGATCTAAGACAAATGCCCTCAGCAGCCTATCTCAAAATCCTTCTCCACAATTGCCTCATTCCAATTAGCCACCCCAGGCAGCGCAGGATTGGACCTTTTTGCCGCCACCGATACAATATTAGACTCAATGCAAGGGCCCCAGATAATACCCACTGGAATTATGGGTCCCACTCCATCTCATATGTGTGCCCTTATTCTTGAAAGAGCCTCTACTACCTTACAAGGTGTTCAGGTCTTCCCTGGCATTAACGATAATGATTTCACTGGAGAAATAAAAATACTGGCCACAGCTATTAATGGAGTTGCGGCCATCCCAGCAGGAACAAGACTTGCACAATTAATACTCCTTCCCTTGGATTCAGGAGGCACTTCCACCACTCAAACCTACCGAGGGGGACTACCTCCTTGGGCTCCTCTGATGTATATTGGGTTCAGCCCATTTCTCACAATAGACCCACCCTTATCTTACTTATTGAAGGAAAGGAATTCCAAGGAATTCTTGATACTGGAGCTGATGCCACAATTATTTCTCAAAAATACTGGCCAACAGGTTGGCCCCTCACCCCATCCTTGACAGACCTTAAAGGGATAGGACCGTCAAAAAATCCTCTGGTCAGCTCTAGGGCTCTTAGCTGGACTGATACAGAGGGTAATATGGGAACTGTCACTCCTTTCTTTGTTCCTGACCTTCATCTTAACCTATACGTCCGAGATATTTTGAGTCAAATGTAAGTTATTCTTTCCAGTCCCAATTCCATGGTGACTCATCAAATGCTTCATATGAATTTTGTCCCTGGTACAGGCATGGGGAGACTGAGACAAGGACTGGTTGAGCCTATACAACCCTTACAAAAAACAAATACATATAGACTTGGGTATTTGGATTTTTAGTGTTGGTCCCTGACCCTCCTGTACCCCATGCAGATAAAATTATTTGGGAGACTCAGACTCCTGTGTCGGTGGATCAGTGGCCCCTTACCCAAGAAAAATTGGAGGCTGCCTCCATGTTAGTGCAGGAACAGCTGGCAGCTGGCTATGTAGAGCCATCAAGCTCACCATAGAATAATTCTATTTTTGTTATCAAGAAAAAATCAGGCAAGTGGCGCCTTTTACAAGATTTGTGTGTCATTAATAAAGTTATATGCCTGATGGGAGCACTACAGCCAGGCATTCCCACACCAGTGGCTATTCCCAAAAACTATTGTAAAATGGTTGTTGACTTAAAAGATTGCTTTTTTACCATTGCTTTACATCCTGAAAATAGACCCTATTTTGCCTTTAGTCTCCCTCACATTAATTTTCAGGGCCTTATGCAGAGATTTCAATGGAAGGTTCTTCCCCAAGGTATGGCCAACAGCCCTAGTCTTAGCCCAAAATACGTTGCTCAAGCAGTAGACCCTGTGAGAGAGCAATGTTCACAAATTCATATTTTACATTAATTGGATGATTTTTCAATTGCTGCACCTAATATCCATGACGTTAATAATTGTTACCTGGACCTTTACAAAACCCTCACTACCTTGGGACTACAGATAGCTTCTGATAAGGTTCAAACACAGGACTGTTATACCTATTTGGGCCTTAAACTTCAAGATAATCAGATTCAAATTCCTAAAATACAACTACGTGTGGACCATCTTCACACTCTTAATGATTTTCAAAAATTACTGGGGAATATTAAATGGCTAAGAACATATTTAAAATTACCCACTTGTGTACTTTTGTCCCTTAATTATATTTTGAGAGGTGATTCCCACCCCTCCTCCTCTCAAAAGCTTACACACGAGGCATTACAGGCATTAAACCAAGTCACAGAAGCCATTGCCCAACAGTTTGTTACACAAATTTCTTATAACCTTCCTCTGGTTCTGGTTATTTAACAAACTCCTCATACACCCACAGGAATAATTTGGCAGCGAGATCCACATTTTAAAAATAAAGGCTGCCCCTTGCTTTGGGTCCATTTACCCACCACATTCTCCAAGGTTATTACTGTTAATCTTGCTCAGGTAGCTTCTATTATTATTAAAGGTCATTTGATTCTCGACAACATTTTGGCAAAGAACCTCATAATAATTTAATTCCATATATGAAGGACCAAACCAAATTTTTAATACAGACACGGGATGAATGGGGTATTGCCCTATCAGGCTTTTGGGGAACAATTGATAACCACCTCCCCAATGACCCCCTTTTACATTTTGTCCAGTTACATCCATTTATTTTTCCCAAAATTACTCAAAAGTCTCCCATTCCTCAAGCCCTTAATGTCTTTACAGACGGTTCCAGTAATGGCTGAGTGCTCTTTGTTGTCAATAACCAGCCTACCGTCTTTGATACTATCTATCAGTCAGCACAGGTTGTGGAATTGTTTGCCATAACACAAGTTTTTATAATATTTTTTGATAATCCTGTTAATATTTATACATACAGTGCCTACATTGCTCATTCTGTGCCCCTGCTGGACATTTCCCCCACCATTAAGGATTCTTCCAATGTGGCCTTTCTTTTTCATCAGCTTCAGCAGCTAATTCAGGCCAGACAACACCCATTTTTCTTAGAACACATCAGGGCACACTCTGATCATCCCAGGCCTCTAACACAAGGTAATGCCCAAGCTGATGCAGCAACTCGTTCCATCTTTCCAATTTTTGTGGCCTCCATTCAAAAGGCCACAGAGTTACACAATCTTCACCATCTAAATTCCAAGAGCCTTCAATTACTTTGTAAAATTACCATGCAACAGGCACGAGAAATAGTAAAAGCATGCCCAGGTTGCACTGTCCCTCCCCATTCAACACATGAGAGTTAACCCCCGAGAATTACTGCCCAATCAGTTATGGAAAATGGATGTTACTCATTTTTCTGAATTTGAAATTACCAAATATATACACGTTTCTATAGATACCTTCAGCGACTTTATTTTTGCATCACCACATTCAGGAGAGGCTACCAAATATGTCCTTTCTCCTCTTATTTCAGCCATTTCCATAATGGGTAAACCAATACATATTAAAACAGATAATTATCCTGCATATACCTGTGCCAAGTTTAAATAGTTTTGTGCTACCTTGCAAATTCCTCATACTACTGGAATTCCATACAACCCTCAGGGCCAAGGCGTTGTGGAACGTGCCCACCTTACCTTATAGACTTGGATAACCCTCCAAAAGGCTTCCGCCCTTGTATTTACCACTCCCAGGCATCGCCTTAACCATGCCTTACTTGCCCTTATTTTTCTTACCCTAGACAGTGAAGGCCATTCGGCCGCAGACAGAAACTGGCATCCCTTGTCCAATTCTGTTCGCCCACCTCTTATGTGGTGCAATTCCCTTACAAATAAATGGAAAGGTCCAGATCCTGTTCTCATCTGGGGACGAGGCTCAGCTTGTCTTTTGGACAAAGAGCAATCAGCCCCAAGATGGTTACCAGAATGCCTGGTTAAACAGGTTAATGACTTACCTCAACACAGGGATGGAGGGCCTCCCCCTCAGGACAAATTTTGTTCTTTTTCAGATGCAGCCAACAATCTGTGTGAGGATCCTGATTTAGGCACTTCTGCTTAACAGGTTTGTACATGGAGGCCTTGGCCCTCCACGTTCCAACATCATGGTGTAAGTTTTTGGGCCCCCCTGTGAATGCAAGTGATGATCTTTGACTCAGGCTCCCACTAGTTGGACCGAGACTGCTGACTGCGTGACTAAGGTGGCTTACCTCCATGCCGAGGTTGACCATAAACTTGGAGGAGTTCATCACCCTAAATGGGTATGTGTTAACAAGCCAAAGTTTATTCCCCCTAGTACAAGTAAAGCTCTCCAAAATTCTTCTGCAACCTGTTCGCATACCCAGGCGAGGCATGACTCTTGTTATGTGTCGCCCTCAATTTGTGTTAACAAGCAGGGAGAACAATTTTTTGAAGCCTCCCAAACTAAAACTCATGCAGCAGGGGGGACCACTATTCATTATACCTCCGTTCTATTTGACCAGGGAGTAGAAGGCAAATACACCAAGCTACAGTCAGCTGGTTGCCAAGGCCCTGTCGGTAAACCCTCCTGCTGGCCCATTAAGGCCCCTACAGGGGTCACTGATGGTGGAAGAACCACTGATGCTGTCAAACATCCTCACATATTCAAACTTTTGAAACCCCAAATCCCTGAGCTCACATATCATCCCTTAATGTTGCCTAAATCTCAGCTCCCAGGTTTAGATACCAATACATTAGATGTTTTGGAAACTACCTTCTACTTGCTTAATAATTCCAACCACACCCTTGCTGATGATTGCTGGCTCTGCATGACAACAGGGGCAATTATGACTATGGCAGTTCCTATTAATTCTATCATAGACAATGATAATACATGCCAACCCGGATTTCCTTTTTAAGTACAACTTATAGGCACTATTACATTATGTCTTTTAGGCGCGATGCAGAATAACACCTATGATATTGATGTTGGAGTTACTTTCTTTGAAAATTGCTCAACATACAAAATTATTCCTCACCCACCCCAACTCTTTGTCCTCCCAATGGCAGAGTTTTAATGGGTGGAGGAAACTTGGCCTTCCCCAGGCTTCCAGCGAATTGGACCGGTGGCTCTGTTCTTGCCTTATTACTCCCTGATATAACTATAGTCCCAGGAGACGAACCTCTACCCATTCCTAGCCTAGACACCTTAGTCAAAAGACACAGGCGGGCAATACAGGCCTTACCACTCATTGCCAGCTTTGGAATAACAGCTGCTGTGGGCACAGGTACACTGGCTTAGGCACAGCTATACACTCTTACCATCGCCTGTCTCAACAACTTATAAATGATGTACAAACTCTATCAGGAACCATTAAAGATCTGCAGGACCAAATAGACTCCCAGGCAGAAGTGTTCCTTCAAAAAGACGAGGCTTAGATTTGCTGACAGATAACCAGGGAGGTATTTGCTTGGGCTTAGGGGAACGATGCTGCTTTTATGCCAATAAATCAGGCATTGTATGCACTAAAATTAAGAACCTTCAATAAGATCTAGAAAGAGATGACGCGAACTATTTGAAAATCCCCTCTGGACTGGGCTTTATGGATTTCTACCCTACCTTCTTCCCCTATTAGGCCCTTTGTTGGGTTTACTTATAATTGGGTCCATAGGACCCTGCATTATAAACAGGCTGGTAGAATTTATTAAAGAACAGATTAATATTTTGGCCTCTAAACCCATACAGGTCCATCATCGTCTGGAGATGGAAGACCGTGCTGCCAACATTTAAAAGGATGTTCTACCCTTCTCACAGGCTTATTTCTTAAGTTTACATCCCCACAGATCTCTCTTTCTTATATAAAAGTATGAGTAACAGCTCTGACCAACTATCTTCTGCCCTTGCCATAAGGGTTCGTCCCCCATGGGCCCCTCCACTTGGCGGAGGATGCACCCATGGAGTGAGGATGTTATCCCAGTTCATTATTGTGATTGACTCTTCACATGTGCTGACATTTATATTCAATCTCTACGCAAAAGCCTACTGCTAAAGAAATTTTGGTCCCACTCCTATACTCACTCTTGTTTCTAAACCTACCAACTATCATCCTAATCCTACTTACTATCCCTTTTTGACTGGATGTTCTCTTCAACATTCAATCATCGAAGATACAAGGTCCTATGCCATTGTATATCGATTCATCTGAGACGTCTGTACAGAATATAATTCAAAACTAAGTATCCCACTCGAGCGCCTAATGCCTTACTGGGCTTCAAATCTTACCTAGATTTCTGTTGGTTCCAATACCATTATTCATCTCGCAGAAGGATTCCTAACCCAAATCGAACCTGTTTTTAACCCTAACCATACACTGTTCGCTCAATCTCACTTTACAGAAGAGCAGGTACAGAGTTGGTCTTACAATACAAGAATGTAGGGGATCTTCCACCTGTTGAGAACCTCAAAGGTCCATGCAGAAATGATCCCTGGATAAGATGTAGGCAGCTATGGAGGACGTAAGAGAGCAAAAATCATCTTCCATGGCAAAAACCCTGGTCAGGACGAAGGGATGTGTCTGAAACAGCCGCTTTCTTCTTAATATAGAGAAGATGGACCAAACCAGGCCTGTGTGGAGAGCTGTTCCCAGGTGCCTATGGTTGAAATACTATTCTTACTTTTGAAAGTGTCACAGGAAGTAGGGGCAGCCTCCATTTCATGGGACCCTATGAAACAACTGTTAGCACAAAGTGGTTGTCAAGGCAGTGACCTCTTTCAGTTTCTGAAGGAATTGACCTACCTAACTTCCTTGGTGTTTGAAATGTCTGAACTTGGGATCCAGGAAGCAAGGCATCCAGAGCCAGTCCCAGTCTCAGTCACATTGGGCTCACTTGTTTGGATTTACCAAAGATAGGGTCAGTCTTTCTTGGTACCTACTGATGTGAGGATGGCCAAAAGCCAGGAGAGCTCTGAAGAGGGGCCTTTCCAGGGAAAGCAGATAGTTGCTCACCAATGGCTCCTGGCAACTTCACAGAGTTGGAAAAGGAGACAAGATCTGAGACCCTACAGGGCATTTCGGTGGAACAGAGTATGGCCCACCAGTCAGAGGACACTCCATATATTCACACACCTACTTGGGAGAAGGAGGTGCTGTTTGAGTATGGGTGTGAGTATGCGGTTTTGTCTCATGTTCTGAGAATACATAGGAAAGTCGGTTTGTTTGGTTTGGAGTGGACTGTTTCTTGTATGTCATTTGACAAGGCAAGTGTTTCTATATCTGTGTATCCTACTGTGTCCGTGGTTGTAGACATTAGAAAAGACAATGCATCAATGGATGTGTCCTGTCTAATAGAAAGCTCCCATCATTCATCCGGCCCAATTTATGAATGGACTGCAGCTTGCCTTATAGATGGGCAAAACCTATTATCTTCCCAAGTTCCAGTTGTCTTCCTGAATTCTGGAAACTCTCCAGAATAGGCTCATGGTTTTGTGTCCAAGATATAAACCACTTCCACACTCTGTGAAATGGCCATGTACTGAATAGCTGAAGGGAATGGGGGCATATCAGAAAACTCAGATATCAGTGTGACCAGGAAAGTCTCAGAGGAGAAACCCTGCTTTGGGCCTTTTGCTTGCCTATTGTACTGTTGCCCTTAATGTCAGGATGGTTTTTGCCTCAGGCCACACTTTGTGAAGCGTGAAGAAATTAATTTTCATATGGAAAAGAATGGGCATCACCTGTGGCTCTTTGCTTAATTGCTTTGGAAAGGGATGCGTCTGAATCAGCATCTTGGCCCTGTATGAGGCTGTGGCTTAAATTCTCAGCACCAGATGGATCTAAAGAAAGATCCCATGTGTGCATCCAAAAAAATGGCAAAAAGTTCAGTTTTTGTGGATGAAGTTTCTTGCCTTTCTCTCTTAGTTTCATGACCTTTATCAAGTGAGAATAGGGATCCTTTGGGTCAAATGAGTTCTTGAAAGCCATGCAGAGGTGCTTGGGTTTCCTCATGACTCCAAATCACATGAAGAGTCTATACCTGACAGGCAGTAGGCCTCAAATTGGAGAAGCAGAGCAGTATTAAGAGCTGGCCTACTTGATCACTCCTGGTTCACAGGAAGGGTGTCCAGGCCACAATGACTTTAGGCAAATGAGGGGCAAGGGAGCTTTTTTTGAACACTGTCTTTGGATGTGCCCCTCATGGAAATATCCAGCCACAGTTTATGATGAGTGTATATATGGAAGAATATGAGGGCTATGTGGCAGTGTTTTGGTTTTAATTCTGGTCATTTGTGTGGCGGTTGGGAGATGACTGGGTCCACCGGGGTTTAAACTCTGGTGTGATTCCCCTTAGAGACTGTGTTGTGGAACTGACCTCAGAGAATTATTGCCATGAAATGTGTTGAGATTTTTGGAGGCCACACATGGGAGTCACCCTTGGAAACTGAGATCTAGACCAAGGGTGGCTTTCCACACAGCACAGGGAATCTCAGCAATGATATCATGTGATTTTATTCTGAAAGGCTTGGCAGCCATAGTTGAGAGTCAAAACAAACATGGACCTCACATTGTAGGCTTCTATGGGCCTGGCTTCATGTAACTTTTTGGCCACTCTTTGGGAAACCTTGCCTATGAGAGTTCTCTAGAGCATTAATTGAAATGAGCTTCCTCACCATTTAACGGTACCTGAATGAATTGAAACCCAGAGTGCCTCCAAATTCATCCTTGAAAAATGGCTACATAACTACCATCACATTTTTGAAATTCCCATGACCAGGTGGCACTGGACAACCATGAATGTCCTGTTGCTGAATTGAGTGTACCAGACACTGCCTTGATTGACAGGGTTTCATGATAATGATGTAGAACAGAGATGTCAGTAAGTTGGAGCCTGCTGATTAGTGGTCGTAGAGAAGTGTTGTGCACGTGTGTGTTAAAAAATCTGTGGTGCGGTCATGTGGATCTGCCTTTGGCTTTCAAATGGGTTGTGACTGACATGGAGCAGCCAGCAGAACCTTGTATGTAGAGGCATCTTGTTATATGGAGAAGTTTCAGGGCAATGTTCAGAATCAGGTTGCTATGGTCAAGGGGGCAAGCTATGTGGGATAGAAGCCAGATTGGTGTATTCTCCTGTAGACCCTGACCCACGACACGTGACAGAACTCCCTCCAGCAGTTTGTCCTAGTTGAACTTTTTGAATTTCGTGAAGCAAATACCAAACTCCCAGTGCAGCGGCAAGAAACACCACAAAAAGTGGAAGGTGACCAAATAGCTTCACACTCCACATGGGGAGACACTTAGCCCCCAGTGGCCACAATTATCTACAAAGAGAGAATTCAGCACTGCTGCCTAATGTTCATTGGAATATAAGAGACCATGTCCTCCAGGTCACATAGATGCAGACCCAGCTTTGATGGTCTCACTACAAAGGAAGCTGAAGCTCCTGACAACAACATATATTTCAAGTGCCCAACCTCAGAGGCAGTTTCTGAAGAAGTCTTTAGGCCAGCAGAGCTCCATGATTGTTGAGTTTACACTGTCCCTTACTTTTGGAAACTGGTCTACCACCTTCAAAGTTCTAAACTCCTGAGCAATTTTCATTCCAGATATATATTCACAGATTTTATAACTCTTCTCCTCAAATTGTGTCTTACTTGGAGCGAAGGAAATGTCAAGGAATTGTTCTGGATGAGAGTGGAAGGATTTTTGTGTAGCACATGTTTGCATACACATTGGATTCATTTTCCAATTTTCCAATTGAAATACTGAATCCCTGACACTACCCCATACCCTACTAGACTCTGTGTACTAATCCTAATATGATGGAGAAAAATAACTCCCCAAAAATTGAAATACAAGCATTTCAAAAGAGGCCTGGTGTATATTTGGACTTGCCTTATGCACTGTATAGGGTAGGAGTTATAAATCTAGTCAATTTTTTGTTGAAATAGTTCTCCAGTTGTTTTTAAAGTTAACCAATATGTGAATTCCTGTCTCCCTTTCGCTGTAGCCTATTCAGCATATGTATTTTCATAAGCACATATACAATCCTACCTGGTACCACACGTACACTATTTTGTGGTTGCTGACTTGGCAGATACAAATTGTGAGAAGAGATCACTCCTCCTAAATGCTGATGGAACTGAAAATTCAACCTATGGGTGAGTTTCCTAGCTGAACAACATTATATATAAATCCATGTTCAGTAAAATGAATATTTTTGATCTGTGAATGATATATATTTCATGGTGAATTTCAATTGGCGTATAGTGCTAATTTTTAATATCTGTATATATATATATCTGTATATATATATATATATATATATATATATATATATATATATATACTATCCAGATTTTTCAAAATATGAAATATATCTGTCTTATTATACATTTCCTAAATTCATTCATATTCATGTATGCGGATTTATAATTATCTTTTCACAAGATTATTCTCAGAAATATTCATCCACCTGAAATACATATATGTTTCCTACTACTGAAAACTAACTTCAGTGAATGGTGTATACAAATCCTAATATTTCTTCAGTAACTGACCAAGTTTAACATCAATGCAAGTAGACTCCTATGGAACATGATGTGTATTTTGATGTTAATTTTTTTCAACACTGGTGCATGACAATTTCTTTAGTTTATGCACATCATTGGATATAGATTTCATCCACAAGTTTGCAAATTTATAGGCATTTGTTTCACTTTCAATCACTTTCTACTTCAGAACACATATATTTCTTCATGTTTCTTGACTGGTCTTTTCATGAGACTTCTTTCCAAACACATTATTTTTGATATCCATAAGTACTTTTGAAGCAAATCTCACACACCCTACATGATGAACCATAACCCTAATATTACGATTAGATGTGTAACTGGTTAGAATGAATGATTGTATATCAATATATGATTTCTTATATATTTTCAGATATCAATTCAATCCATTATTTAAAGTGGAACCAGTTATATTATTTATACACAATATTGTCTATTCATGCATTATCTCTATATTCATAGACACAGGGTACACCTCTTTATACCCCCAATACTAATTTACGTGTCTTCAAAATATTCCTCCTTGAAATGGTGGAAGAAATACTCATGTCACCTGACCTATGTATACATTTTATCACAGTAATATTCTGGACATAAAAAGCAAAGGTCACACATATGATTGTACCAATGTAAAGGTTGGTCGAGCGTTGGAGTAAGAGACTACCAAGAGACTGTCACATGCAACAGCAAAGTGTTTATTGGGTGTTCAGTATGCTGTGGCTCAGAGCTCACTTGAATTTAGCAGAGAGCCCTGAGAACAGCTTAAGCAGAGCTTATATACTTTCCTTAGAGAGGGCAGGGAGTGAAATTTATTGATGGGTCATGGCAAGTGGGCGGTTTGTTTGCAAATGTGTGAGGGAGTACATTCTGCAGTTTGGCAATTGGGGACAGTACATTTGGGGAACAAGATAAGCGAACAGTTCTCAAGATTTCAACAGTGTTTTGTTAAGCATACAGAAAAACAGAAATTGACAAGTACCTATTTTATTATCCTTTCATTCCCCACTTCTTGTTCTGGTTACTTTTAATCATAAAAGTGATCATTGGGGGGTGTCACAATTCATGTCTGCTAGTCGGAAACATTGTTGTCTGATTACCATAAGTTTAACTTGTCCAATTTGAGCTTGGAGAAAAGAAACTACACGGTTGAGCATACAGGGCCCTACAGTTAGCAATAATATGAAGATTATTAAAGGACCGGCCAAGGCTGATAAAAGTGTAGTTACCCACGGGGACTGTGTGTACCAAGACTCAAACCACCCTTTTTGGACCTCTGTCTCTCGTTGACACTCTTCAAGGCGTTTTTTTTAAATTTACTCATAGATTCTTTTACAACTCCAGTATCGTCAGCATAAAAACAATATTCTTCCCTCAATGCAGCACAAAGGCCCCTTCTCTCATGAAGAGAAGGTCCAAATGTCGCCTGTTCTATAAAACTACTTCAGAGAGCGAGGTTAAAGATTCCTGTAAAGCTGTTATGGAGGTTTTTAATATCTTTAAGTTTTGGTCTATTGGTACTTGTCATTGGGTTATTTGTTGTGTCCCATGGACTAGGGCAGTGGTTCCTGTGCCCACCCCTGCAGCAACTCCTATTCCGAATAGCATGGCTAAAGTGAGGAATACAGCTCCCAGCGGAACCGAGTTTTTTGCCCCCCTATTTGATTTTTAAATGAACCTGTTTAATGATAGAGCACTCTGGGAATCATCTGCACCATTACATAATTAATCACATCTGTTGAACATTTTATGAACCCATTAACAATGTTTAAGTATATAGAATTACACTTTTGTAGGGACAGACAAGGCAAGGCACCTAAGATAGCACCGAAGCTAGGGAAACAATCCTATTTGGTTGCAAACGGATTTAGAGGGCATTGCTTCTGTTGTAATCAATTAATCTGATGAACCCCAAGTTTAGGTAGTCTCAGAATTTTGTACCCAACATGTAGGTAAAGTGGCTCAGAAGTTCACAGTCTGCAGAAGTTCACAAAAAGCTGTTTTTGTTTCTGTTTTATTTCCTCTGTTCTATGCAAGTTTAGTTTTTAAGGACACTTGGGAGGGGGAGAGATTTTGTCTTCTCTTTTTTTTTCTCCCTGCCAGCTATTACCATGGAGCCCAGTTGGTAACTTCTTTATCTTAGAAATGTAGCCATCTCTGTGAAGCCCCAGCTCAAGGCCAGAGGCCTTGTTCACATATTTTGTGAAAAACTAGTAAAGGGGTGTCTAGCATAGCAGAGATGATTTTTCCAGCCCATGGTATGTAGAACAGGGCAACAAGAAAAGAGGAAGTTTATCTACATTGAACTCCTTCATTGGGACTCTTTTGCTAAAAGTCCTAAATTCAGCCATGGTGAAGACTTCTGGAGAAGGTCAGTTAAGAATTTTCTGTGGTCCTGGTACAGAGGGGGAAGACGTGAAAGGCGGGTGGTGAGAGCAGCTCCGTGGATCTGAGAATGAGGAAGAAGAGATGTAAAAGAATAATGGGAAAGGGCTTTGGGATTTTCCTAGCATCAAAAAGTTGAGCAGTAGAACAGATAGAACAGAGGGGAAGATGGGAGTGAGTATCTCAAAAAGCCTGTGAGGGACTTCAAATTCTTAGTAACCTGTTTTCAGTGTTGACAAAGCAACTTTAAAGGCCATTTTCATTACATGTTGGATAGGGGTCTGAGGGCTCTCCTCTGCCTGTTTGAGCTTTGGGTTAGCTGGTAAAAGGACCTGTTGGGACCCGGTGCGGACACTGACAGGAGAAGAGAGGAGTGAGTCGGCAGAGGCCTATCTCAGTACCTGCTACCTCAGCAAGGGGGCAATTGTCTGAGAACCAGCGGTGGTTTGGGTATTTGATCTAGTAATTGGAGAGGAGAAATCAGGTTGCTGAGGTGGGATTGACAGCAGAGCATCTGGAGTAGATGGCAGAGGGTGAGGATCTATTGGAGATGTATAGTTCAGGATTTGAGTGAAGGAGGAAAAAGGCCTCCACATAGGGGAATTTCCTTCCACGCTATTGAGCACTTGCCGCAGTTAAAAAGGTCACACAGAATTTGAGGTTATAGAGACCCCCCTGGGGGCCATCGGTTTTGGTTGTTAATTGGTAATATGGCCAATGCTGTGTACTGAATTTGATGAAAAGTTTGGGTTCCTCTAGGCAGCCCCTATATGCTCACATCCCTATGACTCACAGAAGAAGTCGGCTTTTTCCTCACACAGCCTTGGCTTTTGTGGCTTTGATAACTGCCGGGTAAACATAGTAATCTAGGCTAGCCAACCTGCATCTGGCTCGCGTTTTCCTTCACCCACAATAGCAAAACTCACACACTCTTCCTGATAAACCATAACCCTAATATTACCATTAGATGTTTAACTCGTTGGAATGAATGTATGTATATCAATATAAGATTTCCTGTATATTTTCAGATATCAATTAAATCCATTATTTAAAATTGGAACTAGTTATATTATTTATTCACATTATGATTTATTAATGCATTATCTCTGTATTCATAGATACATTGTAAACTTATTTGTATCCCGAATACTAATTTATAAGTCTTCAAAATATTGCTCTGAGAACTGGTGGAAGAAATACTCATGTCACCTTATCTACAAATATATTTTATCACAGTAATATTCTGGACACAAAAACCAAAGGTCACACTTATGCTTCTACCAAAATCTAAATGGAAAGTGAGCAGGGATTACTAAAAACATCCACGTTCAGTTTGCCTAATGCTCTCTAATGTCAATCCTATTGGTAATTACATATTTTTTTCTTCCTAAGATTATATATTCTCTCAAGCATGTTGAAATTGTCTAATCCAATCACTCACTTTATACTTTGCCTGATTTCCTAATGTCTCTATTGATATCTGCTTTCCTACATATTTTCACCAGTTCATCATTGTGACTGACTCTTCACATGTGCTGACATTTACAGTCATTCTCTACAAGAAACCCTATTTCTAAAGAACTTTTGGTCCAAATCCTACACTCACTCTTCTTTCAAAATATACCGATTACCTTCCTAATCCTGCCGACTCTTCCTCTTTCACTACATTCAATCATCCAAGGTAAATGGTCCTATACCATTGTATGTTGATTTATCTGAGACAACTGTGCAGAAAGTAATTCAAAGCTAAGTATCCCCATCAAGGGCCCAATGCCCTTCTGGGCGTCAAATCGTACCTAGATTTCTGTTTTCATACGTATATTTCTCCTCTATATTCTTAAAAATATCGCAGGTTCCCTATACCATTATTAATCCAGCAGAATGATTCCTAATCCAAATTGAACATGTTATTAATACTAACCATACACTGTTTCCTCAATCTAACTTTACAGAAGAGCAGGGACAGAGTTGCTCTTAAAATACAGTAATGTAGGGGATCTTCCACCTGCTGAGAACCTCATAGGTCCATGCAGAAATGATCCCTGGAGAAGATGTATTCAGCTATGAAGGACCTGAGAGGGCAAAAGTCATCATCCATGGCAAACAAATTGATGTGGATTGTCTGAATGAGGCACTCTCTTCTCAATGTAGAGAAGGTGGACCAATCCAGGCCTGTGTTGAGAGCTCTTACAGGGTGCCTATGGTTGATATACCATTCTAACTTGTAAAAGTGTCACAGGAAATAGGGGCAGCCTCCATCGCATGGGACTCTTGGAAGCAACTGTTAGGACATATGGTTACCAAAGCAGTGATCTCATTCAGTTCCTGAAAGAAGTGACCTCACCTCATTTTCTTGTTGATTTAACTCTCTGAACATGGGACACAGGAAGCCAGGCATCCAGAGCCAGTCCCAGTCCCAGTTTCAGTGTGCTCACTTGATTGGAATTAACAAGGATAGGGTCAGTCATTCTTGGTACCTTCTAATGTGAGGATCGGCAAATGCCATGAAAGCTCTGAAGAGGGGCCTGTCCTGAAAAAGATGGTAGTGGCTCAGCACTGGCTACTGACAACTTTGGAGACTTGCCCAAAAAACCAGATCTGAGACAGGACAGGACATTTCAGGGAAAGTCTGTCAGTCAGAGGACACTCCAGTTAGTCACAGACCTACTTGCTGGAAGGAGGTGCCTTTGTGGGTGTGGGCGTGTGTTTGTGGTTATGTCTCATGGTCTGAGAATAGGTAGGAAAGGCGGTTTGTTTGGTTTGGACTAGACTGCTTCTAGAATGTCATTTGACAAGGGGAGTGTTTCTATATCTGTGTATCACACTGTGTCTGTGGATGCAGACATTAAAAAAGAGAATGCATCAATGATTGTTTCCTGTCTAGTAGACAGCTTTCCAGCGTTCATCCTGCCCAATTTATGAATAGAGTGTGGCTAGCCTTATTGATGTGCATCACCTGCTACCTTCCTAAGTTCCTGTTTTCTTCCTGAATTCTGGCCACTCTGCTTTAGGCCTTTTGCTTACCTAATGTTCTGTTGCCCTGAATGTCAGGAAGGTCTTTGCCTCAGGCCACCCTTTTTTGAATCCTGAAGAAAACAGTTTTCAAATGGAAATGAATAGGCATCACCTGTGTTTCTTTGATTAAATGCTTTGGAAAAGGATGTGTCTCAATCAGCCTCTTCACCCTGTGTGAGGCTGTGGCTTAGATTCTCAGCACCTAATTTATCTAAAGAAAGATCCCATATGTGCATCCAAATCCACAATGGCAAAAAGATCAATCATTGTGGATGAAGTCTCTTGCCTTCCTCTGTTAGGTTCCTGACCTCTATCAAGTGAGAATAGGGATCCTTTGGGTCAAATGAGTTCTTCAAAGCCATGCAGTAGTTCTTGGGTTTTCTCATTACTCCAAATCGCATAAAGAATTTATACCTGACAGTCAGTAGGCCTCAAATTGGACAAGCAGAGCAGTATTAATGGCAGGCCTATTTGATCACTCCTGGTTCACCGGAAGTGTGTCCAGGCCACTCTGACTTTAGGCAAATGAGTGGCAAGGGAGCATATTTTTGACACTGTCTTGAGCTGTGTCCCTCATGGAAACCACCAACCGGAGTTTATGATGAGTGCCTATATGGAAGAAGATGAGGGCCATGTGGGAGTGTTTTGGTTTTAATTTTGGTTATTTGTGTGACAGTTGGAAGAGATGACTGGGTCCACCTTGGCTTGAACTCTGGTGTGATTCCCCTTAGATACTGAGTTCAGGAAATGACATCAGAGAAATATTGTCATGAACTGTTTTGGGATTTTAGGAGGCCACGGATAAGAGTTGCCCTTGGAAACTGATCTAGGGCCAGGTTTGCTTTCCACAGAGCACTAGGAATTTCAGCTAGGATATCACATGATTTTATTCTGAAAAACTTGACAGCCAGAGTTGAGAGGCAAAACACACATGGACCTCACATTGTAAACCTCAATGGGCATGGCTTCATGTGACATTTTGGCCACTCTTTGGGAAGTCTTGCCTGTGATAATTCTCCACAGCTTTCTCTGAAATGAGCTTCCTCACCATTTAATGTTTCCTGATAAATACCATGAAATTTTTGAAATTCCCATGAACAGGTGGCACTGGAGAATCTTTGGATGTCCTGTTTCTGATCATGAGTGTACCACACAGTGCCTTGATTGACTGGGTTCCATGAAAATGGTGTAGAACAGAGATGCCAGTAACTTGGTGCCTTCTGAGTAGTGGGCCTAGAGGAGTGGTGGGCAGGAGTGTGATAAAACATCTGCGGTGGGGCCATGTGGATCTGCCATTGTCTTCAAAATGGCTTGTGACTGACATGGTGCAGCCAACAGACCCTTATAAGTAAAGGCATTTTGTTATATGGAGAGGTTTCAGGGCAATGTTCAGAATCAGGTTGCTATAGTCAAGGGGGCAAGCTATATAGGATAGAAGCCTAGTTGGTGCATTCTCTTGCTGACCCTGTTTCACCACACGTGACAGAACTCCCTCCAGCACTGTGTCCCAGTTGAATTCCTTGTATTTCGTGAAGCAAATACCAAACTCCCAGTGCAGCTGCAAGAAACACCAGGAAAAATGGAGGATGACCAAATGACTTCACGGTCCACAGGGGGGGAGACACTTAGTCCCCAATGGCCACAGTTGACCTAAAAAGATAGAATTCAGCACTGCTGCCTCATGGTTATTGGAAAATAAGAAACCACTTCCTCCAGGTCACATAGATGCAGACCCAGCTTTGATGGTCTCACTACAAAGGAAGCTAAAGCTCCTGACAACAACATATATTTCATGTGTCCAAACTCAGAGGCTGTTTCTCAATAAGTCTTTATTCCACCAGAGCTCCATGTTTGTGGCGTGTTTACCCTGTCCCTTACTTTTGGAATCTCCTCTACCACCTCCAAGTTTGTAAACTCCTGAGCATGTTCCATTCCAGATATATAATCACGGATTTTCAAACTCTTCTCTTCTAATTGTGTCATACTTGGGGTAATGGTTATGTCAAGGCTTTGTTCTGGATGAGTGTGGGAGGATTTTTTGTAGCACATATTTGCCTACTCATTGAATTCTTTTTCTAATTTTCCTTTGGAAGTACTTTATCCCTGACACTACCCCAAACCCTACTAGACTCTGACTACTAATCCTAATATGATGGAGAAAAATAACCCAAACAGATTGGAAATGCAAGCAGTTCAGAAGAGGCATGGTGTACAGTTGGAATTGCCTTTTGCATGATAAAGTGTAGCTGTTGTAAAACTTGTCAATTTTTTGTTGAAGTAGTTCTCCATGTGTTTTTAATTTAACAAATAAAAAAATCCTGTCTCCCTTTCTCTGTAGCCTATTCAGCACATGTAATTTCATATGCACATATAGATTCCTACCTGGTATCACATGTACATTCTTTTGAGATGGCTGATTTGGCAGATACAAATTGTTAGCAGAGATCACTCCTACTAAACGCTGTTGGAACTGAAAATTCAAACTATTCGTGAATTTCCTAGTTGAACAACATTATACATAAATCATGTTGAGTAAAATAAATATATTTGGACCTGTGGATGATATATATTTCACAACAAATTTCGATTGTCATATATATTGCTACTTTTTAATGTCTCTGTGTTATATGTATATCCAAATATATGTGGATGATATATATTTCACAACAAATTTTGATTGTCATATGTATTGCTACTTTTTAATGTCTCTGTGTTATATGTATATATATATACATATATACACACACACACACACTCCAGATTTTTCAAAATATAAAATATATGTGTCTTACTGTACACTCTATCAATTCATTGATGCTCATGTATGTGGATTTATAACCAATATTTCACAAGATTATCCTCAAAAATATTCATCAACCCGAAATACATATTGTTTCCTAGTACTGACAACTAACTTCAGTGAATGATGCATACAAATCCTAATATTTCTACAGTAACTCATCCTGTTTAACATCAATGCAAGTAGATTCCTATGGGATATGATGTGACTTTTGACATTCATTTTTATTTAACACTGGTACTTTACAATTTCTTCAGTTTATGCACATCATAGGATATATATTTCATCCACAAGTTCGCAAATTATAGGCATTTGTTTCACTTTCAATCACTTCCTGTTTTAGAACACATGTATTCCTCCAGGTTTCTTGACGCGTCTTTCAGTGAGACTTCTTTCCAAACACTTTATTTTCGATTTCCATAATCACTTTTGAAGCAAAACTCACACACCCTTCATGATAATCCATAACCCTAATGTTAACATTAGATGTACAACTGGTTGAAATGAATGAATGTATATCAATATAAGATTTCGTATATATTTTCAGATATTAATTCAATCCATTATTTAAAGTGGAATCAGTTATATTATTTATTCACAGTATCGTCTATTCATGCATTATCTCTATATTCATTGACACAGGATACACCTCATTGAACTCCAGTACTAATTAATACATCTTCAACATATTGCTCCCAGAAATGGTGGAAGAAATACCCATGTCACCTGATCTACATATACATTTTATCACAGTAATATTCAGGACACAAAAAACACAAACGTCACACTTATGATTGTACCAAACCTAAACGGAAATTGAACATGGATTACTAAAAACATCCATGTCCAGGTAGCCTAATGTGCTCAAATGAAAATCCTATTGGTGACTACATATTTGTTTCTTCCAAAGATTATATAATCAAACTCAACCCTTTTGAAAAAGTCTAATCCTGTCACTCACTTTATACTTTGCCTGATTTTGTAATGTCTCAATTGATATCTTCTTTCCTAGATATTTTCCCCAGTTCATCATTGTGACTGAATCTTCACATGTGGTGACACTTACATTCACCCTCTAACCGAAACCCTATTGCTAAAGAACATTTGTTCCAAATCTATTATTCCCTCCTTCCTAAACCTACCGAATATCTTCCTAATCCTAACTTCTATCACTTTTTGACTGGATGTTCTCTTCTACATTCCATCATCCCAGGTACAAGATACTATGCCATTGTATATCGATTTATCTGAGACATCTGTGCAGAAAGTAATTCAAAGCTAAGTATACCAATCAAGGGCCCAATGACCTTCTGGGCTTCAAATCTTACTTAGATTTCTGTTTTCATAATTATATTTCACCTATATATTGTTGTAAATATTGCAGGATCCCAATACCTTTATTCATCCTGTAGAATGATTCCTAACTGAAATTGAATCTGTTATTAACCCTAAGCATACACTGTTCCCTCAATCTTACATTACAGAAGAGCAGGGACAGAGTTGGTCTTAAAATACAGGAATGTAGGGGATCTTTAACCTGCTAATAACCACAAAGGTCCTTGCAGAAATCATCCCTGGAGAAGATATAGGCAGCTATGAAGGACCTGAGAGAGCAAAAGTCATCTACCATGGAAAGCAACCTGGTCAGGATGAAGGGTTGTGTCTGAATCATCCTCTCTGATCTTAATGTAGAGAAGATGGACCAAAGCAGGCAATTATGGAGAGCTGTTCCTGGGTGCCTATGTTTGATTTATCATTCTAACTTGTGAAAGTGTCACAGAGAGTAGGGGAAGCCTCCATCTCATGGGACCCTTGGAAGCAACTGTTAGGACAAACTGGTTGCCAAGGCAGTGACCTCATTCAGTTCAGGAAGGAAGTGACCTCACCTCACTTCCTTGATGATGGAATTCTCTGAACTTGGGATTCGGGAAGCCAGGCACCCAAAAGCAGTCCCAATCCAAGTCCCATTGGTCTCACTTGTTTGGATTTACCGAGGACAGGGTCAGTCTTTTTTGGTACCTACTGATGTGAGGATGGCCAAATGCCAGGAAAGCTCTGAAGAGGGTCCTTTTCTGAGAAAGCAGGTAGTGGCTCAGCGCTCGCTTCTGACAATTTCAGAGAGGTGGCCAAAGAGACCAGATCTGAGTTAGGACAGGCCATTTCTGGTGAACATAGCATGGTCCACCACTCAGAGGAAACTCCGGATAGTCACAGACCTACTTGGGGGAAGGAGGTGTCTTTGTGGGTGTGGGTGTGGGTTTGTGGTTTTGTCTCATATTCTGAGAATAGGTAGGAAAGGCGGTTTACTTGGTTTGGAGTGAACAGCTTTTACTAAGTCATTTGACAAGGCGAGTGTTTCTATGTCTGTGTAACCCACTGTGTCCGTGGTTGTAGATATTAGAAAAGAGGATGCATCATTGGATGTGTCCTGTCTAGTAGAAAGCTTCCCAGCATTCATCCTGCCCAATTTATGAATGTACTGCAGCTTGCCTTATCGATGGGCAACACCTGCTATCTTCCTAAGTTCCTGTTTTCTTTCTGAATTCTGGCCACTCTGTAGAATAGGCTCATGGTTTTGTGTCCAAGGTATGTACCACCTCCAATCTCTGTGACATGGCCATGTACTGAATAGCTGAAAGGAATGGCGACCATGTCAGAAAACTCAGATATCAGTGTGACCATGAAAGTCTCAGTGGAGAAACCCTGCTTTGGGCCTTTAGATTACCTATTGTTCAGCTGCCCTGAAAGTTGAGAGAAACAAAAACCATGAGTACTGAATAAATGTTGCAGCAGTTGGAACATGTCGCTGTATTGAGGTTCCCTCACCAGACTTTAGTTTCCCCAGTTATCTGGACTGTCAATGTAACCTTTTAATTTTAGTGTTACAGTTGTCCTTCCCCATTAGATACAGTGTAATAATTTCATGTCATGTGATCTTGCAAAATCCTTTTACTAGTATGACCTTTGTGTCTAATAGAGAAATCTTCACTTCTGTTACTCAGGGCTGGATAATCGTACTAGCAGACACGAAGACTACCTGTTTAGGTTAGGAATATAAGTAGGTCTTAACCTAAAAAATCTGCCTCAGGCAGCTCCTCTTGATAGTCTCTTTTTATAGTTATCAGGCATTCCTGTCTGAGAATCCTTCTTTTAGTTTCCAGTCTTACTTATTTTGGGAGGCTAACATAAATTGTATACCTTAAAATTTTATTATTATTATTATTATGATGATGATGATGATGATGATGATGATGATGATTAATTAAAATGCCCAGGAATGGCTGTATTTTCGTTTTAACTGTCTTTGCTAACTGTTTAAGAAGAAACAGTCAAACTGACTTCTGTTTCTATCTATTTTTCAGAGTCAGCTGAGCTTTTATGGGAGTCAATTCTGGGGAAACTTGAGAGCAGCTTCTCAGTTCTGATAGTGCCATTTTCGCTAGGTGGGTCCAGGTCTTGCTTGACCATGTGGTTTCCCTCAGAAGCATAAGAATGTCTCCCTTCTCTGATAACTCTCCTCTTCATGGCAAATGCACTCATTGGCTTTATGTTCTCCAGTGGTCTCATTATTTTTCCTGATCTGGAGGTTATTTGGCCCAGAGTTGCAAAGCTCTTTAGAGAAGTCCCCTGTTCCCTGGATTCAGACTGACTCAGAGGGCAAGAGCCAAATATTGGTTTTCTTGGCCCTTTTCACTTAACTTTAATTAAATCCTAATTTGAAACATCCAGCAAATAAATTTTAACAGCCTTATATTACAAGTACTGGGATTTAATGTCTATAACTTTATAATTATTTATCTTTTAATTAATTGGGATCTGTATTATTCTGTCTTATAGGTGATGACTTATTATCTTAAATTAACCCATGTTGTGTTCTTAAAGCAACACTTCTGTAAAACACTAACAGGGAATCTTTAGATCACTTATAAGGAAATTACAAAATAAAAATTTTTAACAAGAGTAAAAATACTTAGTTCGTGTAACAGCTACCCTAAATTTTTTGGCTGAGTTATACACTATATCCCCTGTTTAAATCCTAGTAATCTTGACACAAATCAAAAACCAAAGAAACTTTTGAACATAACTTTAAATGAAATAAAATCTGACCTACTGCTTTCGTAGTCATTCTCACATGTTGTAAGATGGGACACACAGCCTTATTTCAGTTAAGGCAGGGCTCTATATGAATCTTTAGTGTTTTAGATCTAAAGGTGATCTTTTTTTTTTAAATATCATTTTACAAAGTTTACATAAATTGTGTCAGGTCACATGAACATTTGCTAACACCGTATGATATCAGATTTAAAACATGAATTAAAGAAAGGCTGAAAGTTTTTAACCTTTACATAGATTAGGCTCTCAATAACTTAAAAATACATTTAAATGGTTCCCCAATGTAAAAAGTAACATAAAACTTTACATATCTTATTGATAACAGGTAAATAAATCCCCAATATATTTTTTTACCATATAAATTTAGAACAACAGATTGATATAATGCTCTTTTCAAGTTTCTACCTTACAGACTTGTATACCTGGAAGATATGAGCACATTGACAGCAACACAATTACATTGATGTTTCTACATTAACCAAGTTTAGCTTTTAAAGAATTGGCAGTACAGTTCTCTAAAATAACAGTTCTTATTTATTCAGTTGTTTAATTTTTATGGTTGTTTGCTCTAGAAAAAAATAAAACTTAATAACACAGTTTTATGGGTAAACTTATGTTTTCAGAAATTTTTGTCTCTTTAACACATGACTGAATTTTACAATCTTATACACACTTTAGTACAAACTTATACAGACCTTAGTAAATCAATCAGATATCAAACAAAACTACTCATGAATGAGTAATCCCATATGAAATTTACTTTACTTATTTATTAAAATATTAGACAATTGTATTGAAAATTGTAAACCATTTTTTTGTTGTTGAAGGAAAAGTCCTTAAACAAAGGCATATTAGACCTTTTGTAGACATTAATATTTTATTAGATTTTTGAACACCTAGAAAAACCTTGTGAGCTTAAATTTAAAGAGCAATTCCCTACAGAACAGAACAGAGGACAGAACCATTCTCATTACTGTCCCGGAGAGGGGTATATGTTAGCCTACCCAGGCCACCTCCCTGTCATCAGAAGTACTCTCCCTTAACTGGATAGCATATGTTATAAAGGCGTCACTTACCTATGGAGGCCTCCTCTACCAGGAGCTTGCTAATAGTTTTAGTGCTTTGGTTCTCTGCAGTGCTCCACGGACTGAAGGCTCAATCCAAGGCCTTGGAACGTCTTATGTTGCACACCCCCTAGAGTGGCTCTCCAGTGTGGAGCCCTAGAGGGCAGGCCAGCTTCAGAATTTCCACAGTCTGGTCTTGTGATCTGGTCGGGCAGGGTTATCTCGCTTTGGAACTCAAAAATGTAAGACCAGAATGCAAGAAAAGACCACTGACTCCAATTAAAATCAAATTAAGGCAAGCTTATTATTTCAACCGGCCAGGCTGCTTCTCCCTCCCAAAATGGCGGGAACAAGACAGCAACCCAACTTTCCTACAGCCCAGATATGTAGCCCAGAAAGATACACAAAAGGGGGGTTACAGATAAGAGAACTTTGACAAGCATCACACTAATGGTATATTACATTTTTTTTTTTTTTTTGCTGGCCCTAACATCAGAATTCATGAGGACCATTAGAGCCTCAGAGACACGTTGTCTGGCCAGGGAAAGAAAAATATTTATGAGGTATCATTAAAGTTTTAGAGAGCGCTGCTATCTGGTCAGAGATCCAGACATGGGTGAGTTCAAGGCACTGGTAGGCATTCCAAGCAGGTTCAGAATTTGCGCTAATTTATAGTAAAGCCAAAATTATCTTTTCATGGCTTTGTGGCAAGATGGCCCCCAATTTTAATGAAAGATCAGGTTGGATCTATCAACCCTGTCCCTTACTTTTGGAAACTCCCCTACCACCTCCAAGGTTGTGAACTCCTGAGGATTTTGCATTCCTGATAGGTATTCACAGATTTTCTAACTGTTCTCCTCTAATTGTGTCTTACTTGGGGCCGAAGGAATATGAAGGCATTATTCTGGATGAGAGTGGAAAAATTTTGTGTAGCACATATTTGCATACACATTGGATTCATTATCTAATTTTCCATTCGAAATACTGAATCCCTGACACTAACCAATAGCTGACTAGACTCTGACTACTAAACCATTATGATGGAGAAAAATAACCCAAACAGAATAGAAATACAAGCAGTTCAGAGGAGGAATGGTGTACAGTTGGACTGGTCTTTTGGATGATAAAGGGTTGGTGTTATAAATTCAGTAAATTTTTTGTTTAAATAGTTCTCAATGTGTTTTAAAGTAAACAAATATGTGAATTCCTGTCTCCCTTTCTCTGTAGCCTATTCAGCACATGTAATTTTATATGCACATATAGAATCCTACCTGGTATCAGACATACATACTTTTGAGGTTACAGTTACTAGGAAGATACAAATTTTGAGAAGAGATCACTCCTCCAAAACGATTTTGGAACTGAAAATTCAAACTATGGGTGAGCTTCCTAGTTGAAAAACATTATACATAAATCCATGTTTACTAAAATAAATACTTTTGCATCTGTTGATGATATATATTTAATGATGAATTTCGATAGGCATAAATATTCCTACATTTTAATGTCTGTGTATATATATATATATACACACTCTCCAGATTTTTCAAAATATGAAATATATGTGTCTTACATTAACTTCCTGAATTCATTCATGTTCATGTATGTGGATTTATAATCAACTTTTTACAAGATTATTCTCAGAAATATTCATCCACCTGAAATACATATTTGTTTTCTAGTACTGAAAACTAACTTCAGTTAATGTTGCATACAAATCCTAATATTTCTACAGTAACTGACCCACTTAAACATCATTGCCTGTAGATTTGTATGGGACATAATGTGTATTTTGACGTTCATTTTTTTACAACACTGGTACATTATTATTTCTTCAGTTTATGCACATCATAGGATATATATTTCGTCCACAAGTTCACAAATTTATAGGCATTTGTTTCACTTTCAATCACTTACTGCTTCAAAACACATGTATTCCTCCAGGTTTCTTAACTGGTCTTTTCATGAGACTTCTTTCCAAACACATTATATTTGATTTCCATAATCAATTTTGAAACAAAGCCCACACACTCTTCATGATAAACCATAAACCTAATATTAAAATTAGATGTATAACCGGTTGGAATGAATGATTGTTTATCAATATAAGATTTCCTATATATTTTCAGATATTAATTCAATCCATTATTTAAAGTGGAATCAGTTATATTATTTATTCAGAATATCGTCTATTCATGCATTATCTCTATATTCATAGACACAGGATACACCTCATTGAACTCCAGTACTAATTAATACATCTTCAACATATTGCTCCCAGAAATGGTGGAAGAAATACCCATGTCACCTGATCTACATATACATTTTATCACAGTAATATTCAGGACACAAAAAACACAAACGTCACACTTATGATTGTACCAAACCTAAACGGAAATTGAACATGGATTACTAAAAACATCCATGTCCAGGTTGCCTAATGTGCTCAAATGAAAATCCTATTGGTGATTACATATTTGTTTTTTCCTAAGATTATATATTCAAACTCAAGCCTGTTGAAAATGTCTAATCCTATTACTCACTTTATACTTTGTCTCATTTCGTAATGTCTCTATTGATATCTGTTTTCCTACATATTTTCCCCAGCTCATTATTGTAACTCATTCTTTACATGTGCTTACATTGACATTCACTTTCTAACCAAAACCCTATTGCTAAAAATATTTTGGTCCGAATCCTATACTCACGCTTTTTTCTAAACCTACTGACTATCTTCTTAATCCTACCTACTGTCCCTTTTTGACTGGATGTTCTCTTCGACATTCAATCATCCAAGAAAAAAGGTCCTATGCCATTTTATATCGATTCAGCTGAGGCATGTGTGCAGAACATAATGCAAAACTAAGTCTCCCAATCAAGGGCCCAATGCCCTTCTGAGCTTCAAATCTTACCAGGATTCCTGTTTTCATACTTATATTTCACCTATATATTCTTGTAAATATCGCAGGTTTCCAATACCATTAATCATCCCGCAGAATTATTCCTAACACAAATCGAACATGTTTTTAACCCTAACCATACACTGTTCCCTCAATCTAACATTGCAGAAGAGCAGGGAAAGTGTTGGTCTTACAATACAGGAATGTAGGGGATCTTCCACCTGCTGAGAACCTCAAAGATACATGCAGAAATAATCCCTGGAGAAGATGTATGCAGCTATGAAGGACTTTTGAAAGTGAAAGTCATCTTCCATAGCAAACAACCTGGTCAGGATACAGGTTTGTGTCTGAATCAGCCTCTCTCTTTTTAATGTAGAGAAGATGGACCAAACCAGGCCTTTGTGGAGAGCTCTTCCCAGGTGCCTATGGTTTATATACCATTCTAACTTGTGAAAGTGTCACATGAAGTAGGGGCAGCCTCCATCTCAAGGGACCATAAGAAGAAACTGTTAGCACAAATTGGTTGCCAAGTCAGTGACCTCATTCATTTCAGGAGGAAGTGACCTCACCTCACTTCCTTGTTTTTGGAAGTCTCTGAACTTGGAATCCAGGAAGGCAGGCACCCAGAGCCAGTCCCAGTCCCACTCCCAGTGGTCTCACTTGTTTGGACTTACCAAGGTGAGAATCGGTCTTTCTTGGTGCCTACTAATGTGAAGATGACCAAATGCCAGAAGAGCTCAGAAGAGGGGCCTTTCCTGAGAAAGCCGGTAATGGCTCACTGCTGGCTCCTGTCAGCTTCACACAGTTGGCCAAGGATACTAGATCTGAGACAAGATAGTCCAATTACGTGAAACATAGAATGGCCCACCAGTCAGAGAACACTCTGTATAGTCACAGACCTCCTTGGGGGAAGGAGGTGCCTTTCTGGGTGTGGGTGTGTGTTTGTGGTTTTGTCTCATGTTCTGAGAATAGGTAGGAAAGGCAGTTTGTTTGGTTTGGTGTGAACTGTTTCTGGTAAGTCATTTGACAAGGCGATTGTTTCTATTTCTGTGTATCCCACTGTGTCTGTGGTTGTAGAAATTAGAAAAGAGAATGCATCAATGGATGTTTCCTGTCTAGGAGAAAGCTTCCCAGGATTCATCTTGCCCCAGATATGTACAACCTCCAAGATCTTTGACAAGGCCATGTACTGGACAGCTGAATGGAATGGGAGCATCTCAGAAAACTCAGATATCAGTGTTACCAGGAAAGTCTCAGTGGAGAAACCCTGCAATGGGCCTATTGTTATGTTGGCCTGAATGTCAGGAAGGTCTTTGCCTCAGGCCACCCCTTTGTGAAGCCTGAAGAAAACAGTTTTCAAATGGAAATGAGTGGACATCACCTGTGATTCTTTCTTTAATTGCTTTGGAAAGGAATGTGTCTGAATCAGCATTTTGGCCCTGTGTAAGGCTGTGGCTTAGATTCTCAGCACGTGATGGATCTAAAGAAAGATCCCTTGTGTGCATCCAAAACCAACATCTCCAAAAGAGCACTCATTGTGGATGAAGTCTAACCAACTCCACTAACCAACTCACAGTTATAGTAAATAACTTTTGAAGTTGAAGGGACCCCAGTAAACTTTGAAGTAGATACAGGGGAATTATACTCAGCCTTTAAGGCCCCATTGGGCCCTCTATCAAATAAAAGGTCTCTAGTTCAAGGGGCTAATGGCAGTAAATATCGGGCTTGGACAACTAAGAGGTGCATGGACCTGTGGAAAGGAAAAATCCATCACTCCTTCCTAGTAATCCCAGAGTTCCCGGCCCCATTGATGGGTGGAGATCTGCTCACCAAACTCTGGGCCATAATGACTTTTAACCCTGAAGGCCCCCAAGTGGAATTTCTAAATCCTTCAGTAAAAACTCCTATAGTGATGGCTTTAACAATGTCAGTAGAAAATGTACATCAACTCACTCACCTTGGTTCAAAGAAATTGCAGGCATTCCTGAAAGATCAAGAACAGAGTTTTCTACTAACCGACTCACAGCGAAAGGAAATAACTGAATGGGTATCAAAAGCGTCTCAGGTCCATCAATTGGTTAATGCTTACCCTTTTAAGCTTCCTGCAGGAAAACACCTTTGAAGAACCAGACCAGAAAAATTTTCAGAAGTGAACTTTACTGAAATTAAGCCAGCAAGGTATGGACTTAAATATCTCCTAGTCTTTGTAGATACATTTTCAGGATGGATTGAAACCTTCCCCCCCCCAAAAAAAAAAAAAAAAAAACAATGGCTCTAATCGTGGTCAAGATGATACTGAAGGATATTTTTCCAAGATACGGCCTGCCTAAGGTAATAGGGTCTGACAATGCACTGGTGTTCATGGCCCAGGTAAGTCATGGGTTAACCTGTACCCTGGTGATTAATTGGTAGTTACATTATGCTTATAGATCCCAGAGCTCAGGACAGGTAGAAAAAATAAATAGAACCATTAAAGAGACCTTAATGAAATTAAGCTTAGAAACCAGCTAAAAGATTGGACTATACTCCTGCCTTATGCACTGTATCATCTAAAAAATACTCCCTCTGTTTCTTTGTGTAACCTCTCCCCGTGTGAAATTCTCTATGTTGCCCCTCCTCCAGTAAGGGACCTAACCCCAACTCTAAGACCTAAGGATCCCTTCCACACCCCCTTGCTTGACACACTTAAAGCTCTTGAAAGAACTCAGCGATACCTGTTAAAACAGCTGGCCACGGCCTACCAACCTGGGGACAAGGAGACTCCACATCGATATCAAGTAAGAGACTTCATCTACATAAGATGACATCAGGTGTCATCCCTGGAACCCCGCTGGAAAGGAAATACCACGTGCTACTTATAACACCTACAGCGGTAAATGTAGACGGAATCCTTTCCTGTATCCATGCCTTCCATCTCAAGCCTGCGCCCTGTCCAGACTCTGGCTGGAAACTGGAAATGACTGGTAACCCTTTCAAATTGTGTATTTGGCATGTGTATAAGGCTATAGACTCTCCCCTTGGCCACCACTAGTCCTAACCCTCATCAGCGAATTCAGCAGCAATGGCTGATCACAAATCCTCATAGACCAGAAGAATGGTCTATCTCGCTTACAGCCCACATAGGGACCTGTTGGTCATCTCAACATTTGTCAGCTGCCTATAGGTTTTTCCTATTGGGATATCCCTGATAAAGCAGATCCCACTAAAATTTCATTAAATCCCTTTCGTATCATAGATAATGAAAACAAATATTATGGATGTAGGGACACGTGAGCCAGATGCAGGTTGGCTAGCCTAGATTACTATGTTTGCCTGGAAGACTATCAAAGCCACAAACAGCCACGGCTGTGTGGGGGGAAAGCCGACTTCTTCTGTAAGTCATGGGGATGTTAGCATACAGGGACTGCCTGGTGGAACCCAAACTGCTCATCAAATTCAATACACAGAATTGGCCATATTACCAATTAGACAACCAAAACCTGTGACCCCCAGAGGGGTCTCCAGATCCTCACATTCTGCATGACCTTTTTAACTTCTGCAAGTGCTCAAAAGGGTTAAAGGAGATTCCCCTATGTGGAGGTTTTTTCCCTCCTTTGCTCACATCCTGAACTATACTTCTCCAATAGTTCCTCAAACTCAGCCTTCTGCTCCAGACTCTCTGCTGGGACTCCCACCTCAGCAACCTGATTTCTCCCCTCCAATTACTAGATCAAAAATCAAAACCTCTGCAGGTTCTCAGACAATTGCCCCTTGCTGAGGTATCCGGTACTGAGGTACCCCTCCACACACTCACTCCTCTCTTCTCCTGTCAGTGCCCGCACTGCGTCCCATAAGGTCCTCTTACCAGCTAACCCAAAGCTCAAACCAGCTGAGGAGATCCCTCAGACCCCTATCCAGGATGTAATTAAAATGGCCTTTAAAGTTGCTTTGTCATCACTGTAAACAGGTGACTAAGAATTTAAAATACCTCACATGCTTTTTGGGATACTCACTCCCGTCGTCCCCTCTGCTCTACCTGTTCTACTGCTCAAGTTTTTGTTGCTAGGAAAATCCCAAACCCCTTTTCCAATATTCTTTTACATTTCTACTTCCTCATTCTCAGATCCATGAAACTGCTCTCAGCCTTGCCTTCCACGTCTTCCCCCTCTCTACCAGGCCCACAGAAAAGTCTTAAATGACCTTCTCCAGAAGTCTTCACCATGGCTGACTTTAGGACTTTCAGCAAAAGAGTTCCTTTAAAAGAGTTCACTGTAGATAAACTTCTTCTTTTCGTGTTGCCCTGGTCTACTTGGCAACTGGCGAAAAAAAATCAGCACTCCTGAGCTAGACACACCCATACTAGTTTTTCACAAAATATGTGAACAAGGCCTCTGGCCTTGAGTGGGGGCTTCACAGAGATGGCTACATTTCTAAGATAAAGAAGTTACCAACTAGGCTCCATGGTAACAGCTGGCAGGGCGAAAAAAAAAGAGAAAAAAATCTCTCCCCCTTTCAGGTGTCCTTGAAAAGTTAACTTGCCCAGAACAGAGGATAAAATAAAAGATAGAAAAACAGCTTTTTGTGAACTTCTGCCGACTTTGAACTTCTGAGCCCCTTCCCTTACATGTTGGGTACAAATTATGAAACTACCTAAACTTGGGGTTCAGGGGATTAATTGATTACAACAGAAGCAATGCCCTCTAAATCCGTTTGCAACCAAATAGGACTGTTTCCCTGTCTTCAGTGCTATCTTAGGTGCTTTGCCTCGTCCGTCCCTATAACAGAAAGATTCTATATACTTAAACATTGTTTATGTTTTCATGAAATAGTCAACAGATGTGATTAATTATGTAATGGTGCAGATGTTTCCCAGAGTGCTCTATGATGACGCAGGTCCATTTAAAGATCAAATAGGAGGGCATGCAACTCAGTTCCGCTGGGAACCTGTATCTCTCACTTTAGCCATCCTATTAGGAATAGAAGTTGCTGCATGAGTGGGCACAGGAATCAATGCCCTAGTCCAAAGGACACAACCAATGCCCTAATTAGAAGCAGCAATAGACCAAAACTTAGAGATAATAAAACCTCCATCACAGCTTTACAGGAATGTTTAACCTCTGTCTATGAATCTGTTTTACAGAACAGGCGAGCGATAACACCTCCTCTTCATGAGAGAAGGGGGACTTTGTAGTGCATTGAGGGAAGAATGTTGTTTTTGTGCCGGCCACACTGGAGTTGAAAAGAATCTATGAGTAAATAAAGAAAAAGCATTGAAGAGCGTCAACGAGAAAGAGAGGCCCAAAAAGGGTGGTTTGAGTCTTGGTTCACACAGTCCGTCTGGTTAACTATGCTTTCATCAGCCCTGGCTGGTCCATTAATAATCCTCATATTATTGCGAACTGTAGGACCCTGTTGGCTAAACCATGGAGTTTCCTTTCTCCAAGCTCAAACTGGACAAGTTAAACTTATGGTAATCAGACAACAATATACCACACTAGAAGACATAAAATGTAACACCCATCAGTGATGACTTTTATGATTAAAAGTAACCAGAAGAAGAAGTGGGGAATGAAAGGTTAATGAAATAGGTACTTGTCACTTCCTGTTTTTCTGTACGCTTAACAAAACACTGTTGAAATCTTGAGAACTGTTTGCTAATCTTGTTCCCAGAATGTGCTGTCCCCAACTGCCAAACTGCAGAATGTGCTCAGTCACGCAGTTGAAAGCAAACGGCCTACTCGCCCTGACCCATCAATAAACTTCCATCCCTGCCTTCTCCAAGAAAAGTACATAAGCTCTGCTTAAGCTGTTCTCAGGGCTCTCTGCTCTATTCAACTGAGCTCTGAGCCCCAGCATGCTGGACCCACAATGAACCCTTTGTTGTTGCATGAGACAGTCTCTTGGTCATCTCTTCCTCCTATACTCGCCTGACCATTACAATATTTCACCTCTATATTCTTAAAAATATCTCAAGTTCCCAACACCATTATTCATCCAGCAGAATGATTCCTAACACAAATCAAACATGTTATTAATCCTAACCATACCATCTACCCTCAATCTAACTTTACAGAAGAGCAGGCACAGAGTTGGTCTTACAATACAGGAATATAGGGGATCTTTCACCTCCTGAGAAATTCAAAGGTCTATGCAGAAATGATCCCTGGAGAAGATGTAGGCACCTATGAAGGACCTGAGAGAGCAGAAGTCATCTTCCATGGCAAACAACCTGGTCAGGATGAAGGGTTGTGTCTGAATCAGCCTCTCTCTTCTTAATGTAGAGAAGATGGACCAAACCAGGCCTGTGTGGAGAGTTGATTCCTGGTGCCTATGGTTGATATACTATTGTAACTTGTGAAACTGTCACAGGTAGTAGGAGCAGCCTGCATCTGAAGGGACCCTTGGAAGCAACTGTTAGGACAAAGTGGTTGCCAAGGCAGTGACCTCATTCAGTTCCTGAAGGAAGTGACCTCACCTCACTTCCTTGTTGATGGAACTCTCTGAACTTGGGATCCAGGAAGCCAGGCACACAGAGCCAGTCCCAGTCCCAGTCCCAGTGTTCTCACTTGTTTGGATGTACCAAGGACAGAATCAGTCTTTCTTGGTACCTACTGATGTGAGGAAGGCCAAATGCCAAGAGAGTTCTGAAGACGGGCCTTTCCTGGGAAAAAAGGTAGTTGCTCACAGCTTGCTCTTGACAACTTCACAGAGTTGGATAAGAAGAGGAGATCTGAGACAGGACATGCCATTTTGAGGGAACATAATATGCCCCACCAGTCAGAGGACACTCCTGATAGTCTCAGAATTACTTGGGGTAAGGAGGTGCCTCTGTGGGTGTGGTTGTAGGTTTGTGATTTTCCCTTGTTCTGAAAATAGGTAGGAAAAGTGGTTTGTTTGGATTTAGTGAACATTTTCTAGAAAGTCCCTTGACAAGGCGAGTGTTTCTGTGTCTGTGTATCCCACTGTGTCCATAGTTGTAGACATTAGAAAAGAGAATGCATAAATGGATGTGTCCTGTCTAGTAGAAAGCTTCACAGCATTCATTTTGCCCAATTTATGAATGGACTGCGGCTTGCCTGATCGATGGGCTACACCTGATATCTTCCTAAGTTCCTGTTTTCTTCCTGAATTCTGGAGACTCTCCAGAATAGGCTCATGGTTTTTTGTCCAAGTTATGTACCACCTCCAAGTTCTTTTACATGGCCATGTACTGGATAGCTGAAGGGAATGGCGAGCATCTCAGAAAACTCAGAAATCACTGGGACCAGGAAAGTCTCAGTGGAGAAACCCTGCTTTGGGCCTTATGCTTACCTATTGTTCTGTTGCCCTGAATTTCAGGAAGGCCTTTGCCTCAGGCCACACCTTTTTGAAGCCTGAAAAGAAGAGTTTTGCAATGGAAATAAATGGGCATTACCTGTGGCTCTTTGCTTAATTTCTTTGAAAAGAATGTGTCTTATTCAGACTCTTGAGCCTGTGTGAGGTGGTGGCTTAGAGTCTCAGCACCTGATGGATCTAAAGAAAGATTCCATGTGTACATCCAAAACCAAAATGGCCAAAGAGCAGTCCTTGTGGATGAAGTCTCTCACCTTGCTCTGTAACTTTCCTGACCTCCATCAAGTGAGAATAGGGATTCTTTGGGTTAAATAAGTTCCTCAAACCCTGCAGAGGCTAGCTCATAGGTGCTTAGATTTTCTCATGACTCCAATTCACATAAAGAATCTAAAACCCACAGTCAGTAGGCCTCAAATTTGAGAAGCAGAGCAGTATTAATGGCAGGCCTTTTTGATCATTCCTGGTTCACAGGAAGGGTGTACAGGCCACCCTGACTTTAGGCAAATGAGATGCAAGGGAGATTTTTTGGACACTGTCTTGGGGTGAACACCTCATGGAAACTTCCAGCCAGAAGTTATGATGAGTGCCTAAATGGAAGAAGATGAGGTCATGTGGGATTGTTTTGGTTTGAATCGTGGTCATTTGTGTGGCGGTTGGAAGAGACGACTGGGTCCACCTTGGCTTGAACTCTGGTGTGATTACCCTAAGAGACTGCATTCTGGAACTGACGTCATCGAAGTATTTCCATGAATTGTGTTGGAATTTTAGGAGGCCACGCATGAGATTTGCCCTTGGAAACTGAGATCTAGGCCCAGGGTTGCTTTCCGCAGAGCACTGGGAATCTCAGCCAAGATATCACATGATTTTATTCTGAACGACTTGGCAGCCATAGTTGAGAGTCAAAACACACATGGACCTCACGTTGTAGACCTCAATGCACCTTGCTTCATGTGACCTTTTGGCTACTCTTTGGGAAGACTTGCCTCTGAGAGTTCTCCAAAGCTTTTATGGAAATGAGCATCCTCAAAATTTAATTGTTCCTGAATGAATTGAAACCCACATTGCCTCCAACTTCATGCTTGAAAAATGGCTCGATAAATACCATGAATTTTTTTTTTAAATTTTCATGAACAGGTGGCACTGGAGGACCTTTGGATATCGTGTTGATGATTATGAGTATACCAGACAGTGCCTTGATTGACTGGGTTTCAAGAAAATGGTGTAGAACAGAGATGCCAGTAAGTTGGAGTCTGCTGACTAGTGGGCTTATAGCCGTGGTGGGCAGGTGTGTGATGGAATATCTGTGGTGGGGCCATGTGGATCTGCCATTGGCTTCCAAATGGCTTGTGGCTGACATGGTGCAGCCAACAGACCCTTACAAGTAAAGGGACCTTGTTATATGGAGAGGTTTCAGGGGAATGTTCAGAATCAGGTTGCTATGGTCAAGGGGCAAGCTATGAGGGATAGAACCTTGGTTGGTGCATTCTCCTACAGACCCTGACCCACCACATATGACAGAACTCCCTTCAGCACTGTTTTTCAGTTGAACTCCTTGTATTTCGTGAAGCAAATACTAAACACCCAGTGCAGCAGCAATAAACACCACAAAATGTGGAGGATGACCCAATGACTTCACAGTCCACAAGGGGAGACACTTAGCCCCCAGTGGCCCCAGTTTACCGACTAGGATTGAATTCAGCACTGCTACCGCATGTTCATTGGAAAATATTAAACCATGTCCTCCAGGTAACATAGATGCAGACCCAGCTGTAATGGTCTCACTACAAGGAAGGTAAAGCTCCTGACAACAACATATATTTCAAGTGCTCAAACTCAGAGGCAGTTTCTCAAGAAGTCTTTATGCCACCACAGCTCCATGTTTGTGGAGTGTTTACCCTGTCCCTTACTTTTGGAAACTACTCTACCACCTCCCAGGTTGTAAACTTTTGAGCATATTCCATTCCAGATATTTATTCCCAGATTTTCTAACTCTTGACTTTTAATGATGTATTACTTAGGACGAGGGTAATGTCAAGGCATTGTTCTGGATGAGAGTGGGAAAATTTTTGTGTAGCATATATTTGCATACACATTTGGTCCATTTTCTAATTTTCCATTCGAAATACTGAATACCGGACACTGACACCTAATCTACTAGACTCTGACTACTAATCCTAATAAGATGGAGAAAAACAACCCAAACAGAATAGAATTACAAGCATTTCAGAGGAGGCATGGTGTATAGTTGGACTTGCATTTTGCATTACATAAGGTAGGAGTTATACATCTAGTCAATTTTGTGTTGAAATAGTTCCCCATGTGTTTTTCTTTCTATTATTTTATTTTATTTTATTTTATTTTATTAGTTGGTTGTTCAAAACATAACAAAGCTCTTGACATATCGTATTTTATACATTAGATTCAAGTGGGTTATGAACTCCCATTTTTACCCCAAATATGGATTGCAGAATCACATCGGTTACACATCCACATTTTACATAATGCCCTATTAGTAACTTGTATTCTGGTACCTTTCCTATCCTCTACTATCCCTGCTCCCCTCCACTCCCATCTTCTCTCTCTACCGAATCTACTGTAATTCATTTCTCTCTTTGTTTATTTTCCCATTCCCCTCACAACCTCTTATATGTAATTTTGTGTAACAATGAGGGTCTCCCTCCATTACCATGAAATTTACCTTTTCTCTACCTCCCCCCCAACTCACGTCTCTGTTTAATGTTAATCTTTTCTTCCTGCTCTTCCTCCCTGCTCTGTTCTTAGTTGCTCTCATTATATCAAATAAGACATTTGGTATTTGTTTTCTACGATTGGCTAGCTTCACTAAGCATTATCTGCTCTAGTGCCATCCATTTCCCTGCAAATTCCATGATTTTGTCATTTTTTAGTGCTGCATATTACTCCATGGTGTATAAATGCCACATTTTTTTAATCCATTCATCTATTGTAGGGCATCTGGGTTGGTTCCACAGTCTAGCAATTGTGAATTGTGCTGCTATGAACATCGATGTGGCAGTATCACTGTAATACGCTCTTTTAAGATTCAGGGAATAGTCCGAGAAGGGCAATAGCTTGGTCAAATGGTGGTTCCATTCCCAGCTTTCCCAGGATTCTCCATACTGCTTTCCAAATTGGCCGCACCAGTTTGCAATCCCACCAGCAATGTACAAGAGTACCCTTTTCCCCACATCCTCAGCAGCACTTGTTGTTGTTTGACTTCCTAAAGGCTGTCAATCTTACTGGAGTGAGATGGTATCTTAGGGTGGTTTTGATTTGCATTTCTCTGACTGCTAGAGATGGTGAGCATTTTTTCATGTACTTAATGATTGATTGTATGTCCTCCTTTGAGAAGTGTCTTTTCAGGTCCTTGGCCCATTTGTTGATTGGGTTATTTGTTATCTTATTGTCTAATTGTTTGAGTTTTTTCTATACTCTGGATATTAGGGCTCTATCTGAAGTGTGATGAGTAAAAATTTGTTCCCATGATGTAGGCTTCCTATTTACCTCTCTTATTGTTTCTTTTGCTGAGAAAAAACTTTTTAATTTAAGTAAGTCCCATTTGTTGATTCTTGTTATTAACTCTTGTGCTATGGGTGTCCTATTAAGGAATTTGGAGCCCGACCCCACAATATATAGACCAGAGCCAACTTTTTCTTCTAACACATGCAGAGTCTCTGATTTGATATCTAGCTCCATGATCCACTTTGAGTTAACTCTCTTGTGCATGGCGAGAGGAGGGGATTAAGTTCCATTTTGTTGCATATGGATTTTCAGTTTACCCAACACCATTTGTTGAAGATGCTATCCTTCCTCCATTGCATGCTTTTAGCTCCTTTATCAAATATTACATAGTTGTAGCTTTGTGGATTAGTCTCTTGTGTCCTGTATACCGTACCACTGGTCTACCCGCCTGTTTTGGTACTAGTACCATGGTGTTTTTGTTACTATTGCTCTGTCATATAGTTTGAAATCTGGTATCACTATACCGCCTGATTCACATTTCCTGCTTAGAATTGCTTTTGTATTTCTGGGTCTTATATTTTTCCATATGAATTTCATGATTGCTTTCTCTATTTCTACAAGAAATGCCATTGGGATTTTGATTGGCATTGCATTAAACCTATAGATAACTTTTGGTAATATCACCATTTTGATGATGTTAGTTCTGCCTATCCATGAACAGGGTATATTTTTCCATCTTCTAATATCTTCTTCTACTTCTTTTTTTAGGGTTCTATTGATTTATTGTATAAATCTTTCACCTCTTTTGTTGGGTTGATTCCCATGTATTTAATTTTTTTGAGGATGTTTTGAATGAACTGCTTTTCCTCATTTCCGTTTCAGAAGATTTGTTGCTGATATACAGAAAGGCCTTCGATTTATGCATGTGGATTTTAGATCCTGCTACTTTGCTGAATTCATTTATTAGTTCTAGTAGTTTTTTTGTAGACCCTTTTGGGTCTTCTATGATTCTATAGAATCATGTCACCAGCACATAGTGATAATTTACGTTCTTCTTTTCCTATTTTTATGGCTTTGATTTCTTTCATCTAATTTCTCTGGCAAGTGTTTTGAGAACTATATTGAATTGAATTGTGGATAGAGGGCATCCTTGTCTTGTTCCAGATTTTAGAGTGAATGCCTTCAATTTTTCTCCATTCAGAATGATCCTAGCCTGAGGCTTAGCATAGATAGCTTTTACAATGTCGAGGTAAGTTCCTGTTATCCCTAGTTTTTCTAATGTTTTGAACATAAAGGGATGCTGTACTTTGTCAACTGCTCTTTCTGCATCTATCAAGATGATCATATGGTTCTTATCTTTAAGTCAATTGATGTGGTGAATAATATTTATTGATTTCCATATATTAAAACATCCTTGCATCCCAGGGATGAATCCTACTTGATCGTGGTGCACAATTATTTTTTATGTGCCTTTCAATACGATTCTCCAGAATTTTACTGAGGATTCTTGCATCTAGCTTCATCAGAGATATTGGTCTGTACTTTTCTTTCTTTGAGGTGTCTTTGTCTTGTTTCAGAATAAGGGTGATGTTGGCCTCATAGAATGAATTTGGCAGAGCTCCCTCTTTATCTGTTTCTCGAAATAACTTGAAAAGTATTGGTATTAATTCTTCTTTAAAAGTTTTGTAAAATTCCGCTGTATACCCATCTGGTCCTGGGCTTTTCTTGGTTGGTAGTCTTTTGATTGCTTCCTCTAAATCATCCATTGATATTGGTATGTTTAAATTGTGTGTATCCTCCTGACTCAGTCTGGGCAAATCATGTAACTTAAGAAATTTACCGATGTCTTCATATTTTCTATTTTATTGGAATATAGGTTTTCAAAATAATTTCTAATTGTCTTCTGTATTTCTGTAGCATCTGTTGTGATATTGCCTTTTTCATCCTGTATGTTTGTAATTTGAGTTCTCTCTCTTCTTCTCTTCATTAGCATGGCTAAGAGTCTGTTGATCTTATTTATTTTTTCAAAGAACCAACTTTTATTTTTGTTAGTTTTTTCAATAGTTTCTTTTGTTTCAATTTCATTGGTTTCCACTCTCATTTTAATTATTTCTTGCCTTCTGCTACATTTGCTGTTGTTTTGCTCTTCCTTTTCTAGGGCTTTTAGATGAAGTGTGAGCTCATTTATTTGTTGGTTTTTGCTTTTTTTGATGAATGACCTCCAGGTGATGAATTTCCCTCTTAAAATTGCTTTCATTGTGTCCCATAGATTCCGATATGTTGTGTCTGTATTTTCATTTATCTCTAAGAATTTTTTGATTCCCTCCTTTATGTCTTCTGTAACCCATGGATTATTCAGTAACATATTGTTTATTTTCCTAGTGATGTAGGATTTTTCCTTCCTTCTTTTATCATTGATTTACAGTTTCATTCCATTATGATCAGATAAAATGCATGGTATTATCTGCAAGTCTTTATATTTACTGAGTGTTGCCCTATTGCATAATATATGCTCTATTTTTGAGAGGGATCCATGTGCTGCTGAAAAAAAAGTATATCCACTTGATGATGGTTGATATATTCTATATATGTCAGTTAAGTCTAGGATATTGATTGTGATATTGAGTTCTATATTTTCTTTATTCAACTTTTGTTTGGAGGATCTGTCTAATGGTGAGAGAGGTGTGTTGAAGTCACCCATAATTATTAGGTTGTGGTCTATTTGATTCTTGAACTTGAGAAGAATTTGTTTTATGAACATTGCAACACCATTATTTGGTGCATAAATATTGATAATTGTTATGTCTTGTTGGTGAATGGTTTCTTTTAACAGTATATAATGTCCTTCTTATCCCTTTTGATTAACTTAGTCTTGACTTCGATTTTATTCTATATGAGGATGGCCACCCCTGCTTGCTTACGAGGACCGTGTGCATGGTATAAATTTTCACAACTTTTCACCTTCAGCCTGTGTATGTCTTTTCCATTCAGATGTGTCTCCTGGAGGCAACATATTGTTGGATTTGTTTTATTAATCCAAGTTACCAGCCTATGTTGCTTTATTGGAGATTTTAAGCCATAAACGTTTAGAGCTACTTTTGATGTATGGTTTGTACTTCCAGCCAAGTTTAATTATTTATCTTTGTTTTTAATTTACTTTGTTTCTCCATGATTAGCTTTCCCCCTGCACTCTGTCATTACCCAGTCACTTCCCACTGATGGTTTTGGTTGTTGTTTTTCATTTCTTCCTCATGTAGTGTTTTTCTCAAGATGCTTTGCAATGCTGGTTTTCTGGCTGCAAATTCTTTTAGCTTTTGTTAATCATGAAAGATTTTTATTTCATTTTCGTACCTGAAGGTTAATTTTGCTGGATCCAGAATTCTTGGTTGGCATCCATTGTCTTTCAGTGTTTAAAATACGTTGTTCCAAGATCTTCTCGCTTTCATCAACTGTGATGAAACATCCTTTGTTAACCTTATTGATTTACCCCTGAATGTAGTCTGCCTCCTTTTTCTTGTAGCTTTTAATATTTTCTCTTTGTTCTGTATATTAGATATGTTTATAACAAATGTCTTGGTGTTGGTCTACTGTGATTTTTTGTGCTCAGTGTCCTCTATGAATCTACAATTTGTATATCCGTTTCTTTTTTTATTTCTGGAAAGTTTTCTGTAATTATTTCATTCAGTAGGTTACTCATTCCCGTGGTTTGAATCTCTGGACCTTCCTCTATCCAGATGACTCATAAATTTGGTTTTTATATGTTATCCCATATCTCTTGGATGATTTTCTCGTGATTTTTTACCAGCCTTTCTGAGTTGGCTAGACTCTTTTCAAGATGATATATTTTGTCTTCATTATGTGACATTCTGTCTTCTACTTGCTCCACTCTTTTAGTAATTCTCTCAATTGAGTTTTTAATTTGGTTTATCGTTTCCTTCATTTCTAGAATTATTGTATGATTTTTTTTATTATCTCTATCTCCGTATAAAGATGCTTAACTTCTTTTTTTTAATCTGTTCATGTAATTCATTTTCAATGTGTTCTTTCACTCTTTGGATTTGCTGTCTCATATCTTCTTTAAGGTTCCATTCCATCTGTCTAAGGTATTCCTTGAGTTCTTTATATGATCATTTTTCTGATGACTCTAGGTCCTCCTGAGTATTTAGGCTGTCCTTCATTGTTTGTACTCTTTTTCTTTCTTACTTTCTTATGCTGCTCATGTTACTTCTTGTTCTGTTTGAGTGCTGAGTTACTGATTAGTCTTATAAATTTATTTCATGCTTAGGAGGAAAGATATTAGAAGGGAAGGGAAGAAGTCAATAAGAGAATGAGAGTAGGCAGGTAGATTTCAAGGAAGGGGAAAAAAGAAAATTGAAAAGAAATGAAAAGACAAAAGAAAAAAACAGAAAATAAAGAATGAAAGAAAAATTAAAAAAATAATAATGATAATAAAAAATGAAAATTACAATTTAATAATAATAATAATAATAATTAATAATAAAATAAAGAAATTTAAAAACTTAAAAACATTAAAAAAGTTAAAGAAAAACAACAACAACAAGAATGAAAATGAAAGAAAAAGAAAAAAAAACAAAAAAACCCCAAATTTAAAAAATAAATAAATAATGATAATAATAAATGCAGTCATAGAGTTTGATTAACTTCTCTTCCAATAGGTGGTGCTGTGCCCACTGGGCCAAGGTTCTCCTCTCAGTAGGTGGGAACCAATCACTATGCAGCTGCTCTTCCTTCCAGACTGGGCGGGTGTCCAATCCTGACACCCTAGGGCCTTCTCTTGTGTTTCCTCAAGCCATGCCCTGCTCACCTGCGACGCTCACCACAATACTGGCAACACGCCAGGTCTGCTGCTCCTGGAAGACCTGTTTTTATGAATACCTGGGCACACTCTCCCGGTTTGCTTCCCTCAGACCCTAAGTTTGTAGAGCTTGGGGCTGAGATCCCCAAGCGAATTTGTTTGCCCTCCGGGAGCCACGCCCCAGTAGCTGGTGCAAGAGACCTCAGTTGTCAGCACTGGTGGGAGCGGTAGCCTGGAGTTCTGTGCCACAAGTCCCGCGCCACTCCTGATTTTCTCGGTCTGGCTATCGCACTCATGGTAGAGCTGAGAGGGACCCTTACGGGAGAGCTGGGAGGGGCCCTTAAGGATTCCCTGCTGTGTGGAGAGAGATGGCTAGGGAATTACAAACCTGTCGCGCTGGTTTCAATGAAGTTATCTCCTCCATCCTTGACGTCAGTTCTATGCCATGGTGGTATCCCATGCAAATGGTGATCATTCGTTCCCTTTGCCTGGTGACCGATGCAACTGGTGGGTCCTGACTGTCTCTCCCATGCCCCGTTTCAATCCTTTGGCCACTGCCTATGAAGGCTAGGTTGGCTTCTACCTCTGTAAGTTCAGAAGGGCAGACCAGTTATTTCAGCTGGATCGTTAGTGCTGAGTCACGAAACACAGGCTAACCAGAGGTTAAATGCAACCGATCCGGGCTCGGTGTGTGTTCTGCGTGCCCCAGACTGTTCACCCCAGATTCATGTCAGTGCATCATTGCCTAGTGATCCTGAGCAAACAGTATTTAGACAGTTTATGACTCCCTATTCCAGCGCAGCTGAAGAGGTCAGAGACTTGATCTCTCCATACCCGCCGCCATTTTGGATATCTCTCCATGTGTTTTAAAGTTAACAAATATGTGAATTCCTATCTCCCTTTCTCTGTAGCCTATTCAGCAGATGTGTTTTGATATGCACATATAGAATCCTAACTTGTATCACATGTACATTCTTGTGAGGTGGCTGACTTGGCAGACACAAATTGTGAGAAGAGATCACTATCCTAAACACTGCTGGAACTAAAAATTCAACCAATGGGTGAGCTTCCTAGTTGAACAACATTATACATAAATCCATGTTCAGTAAATTGAATATTTTTGGATCTGTGGATGATATATATATCTCGATCAATTACGATTGGCATATCTATTGCTACTTTTGAATGTCTGTGTGTGTGTTTTGTTATATATATATATATATATATATATATATATATATATATATATATATATATATATACAATCTCCAGATTTTTAAAATATGAAATATATGTGTCTTAAATACACTCCCTAAATTCATTCATGTTCACGTATGTGGATTTATAATCAACTTTTCACAATATTATTCTCAGAAATATTCATCCACCTGAAATACATATTTGTTTTCTAGTACTGAAAACTAACTTCAGTGAATGGTACATATATATCCTAATATTTCTATAGTTACTGTCCCAGTTTAACATCAAGGCAAGTAGATTCCTATGGTACATGATTTGTATTTTTACGTTCATTTTTATTCAAAACTGGTACATTACTATTTCTTAAGTTTATGCACATCATAGGATATATATTTTATCCACAAGTTCGCAAATTTATACGAATTTGTTTCACTTTCAATCACTTCCTGCTTCAGGACACATGTATTCTTCCATCTTTCTTTACTGGTCTCTTCCTGAGACCTCTTTCAAAACACATTATTTTCGATTTCCATAATCACTTTTGAAGCAAAACTCACATCCCCTTCATGATAAATTATAACTCTGATATTTCCAATGGATGTATAACTGGTTGGAATGAATGATTGTATACCAATATCAGATTTCTTATATATTTTCAGATATCAATTCAATCCATTATTTAGAGTAAAACCAGTTATATTATTTATTCACAGTATGGTCTATGCATGCTTTTTCTTTATATTCATAGACACAGTGTACACCTCTTTGTACCCCCAATACTAATTTATATGTCTTCAAAATATTGCTCCCAGAAATGGTGGAAGAAATACGCATGTCACCTGATCTACATATACATTTTATCACAGAAATATTCTGGACACAAAATGCAAAGATCACACTTATGATTGTACCAAAGCCTAAATGGACAGTAAATATGGATTACTAAAATCATCCATGTCCAAGTTGCCTAATGCTCAAATGTCAATCCTATTGGTGACTACATATTTGTTTCCTCTTAGGATTATATATTCAAACTCAACCCGATTGAAAATGTTTAATCCTATCCCTCACTTTATACATTGCCTGATTTCATAATGTCTCTATTGCCATCTGCTTTCTTACATATTTTCCACAGTTCACCACTGTGACTGAACCTTCACATGTGCTGACATTTGCTTTCACACTCTAATTGATAACTTATTGCTGAAGAACTTTTTTTTCCAAATCCTATACTCACTCTTCTTCCTAAACCTACTGACTATCTTCCTAATCCTACTGACTATCCCTTTTTGACTGGATATTCTCTTCTACATTCAATCATCCAACGTACAAGGTCTTATGCCATTGTATATCGATTTATCTGAGACATCTGTGAGAACGTAATTCAATGTTAAGTATCCCAATCAAGGGCCCAATGATTTTCTGAGCTTCAAATCTTACTTAGATTTATTTTTTTCATACAGTATTTCACCTCTATATTCTTATAAATATCGCATGTTCCCAATACCATTAATCATCCAGCAGAATGATTCCTAAGCCAAATGGAAAATGTTATTCACCCTAACCATACACTGTTCCCTCAATCTCATTTTACAGAAGAGCAGGGACAGTGTTGGTCTTACAATACAGAAATGTAGTGGATCTTCCATCTGCTGAGAACCTCAAAGCTCCATGCAGAAATGATCCCTGGAGAAGATGTAGGCAGCAATGAAAGACCTGAGAGAGCAAAAATCATCTTCCATGGCAAACAACCTGGTCAGGATGAAGGGTTGAATCAGAATCAGTCAATCTCTCCTTAATGTAGAGAAGATGGACAAAACCATGCCTGTGCGGAGAGCTGTTACCATTTCCCTACAGGTGATATACCATTCTACCATGTGAAAGTGTGACAGGAAGTAGGGGCAGCCTCCATCTCATGGTACTGTTGGAAGCAATTGTTATGATAAAGTGGTTGCTAAGGCAGTGATCTCATTCAGTTCCTGAAGAAAGTGATCTCATCTCACTTCCTTGGTGATGGAACTCTCTGAACTTGGGATACAGAAAGCCAGGCACCCAGAGCCAGTCCCAGTCCTAGTCCCAGTGGTCTCACTTTTTTGGATTAACCAAGGACAGAGTCAGTCTTTCTTGGTACCTACTGATGTGAGGATGGCCAAATGCCAGGAAAGCTCGGAAGAGGGCCTCTTCCTGAGAAAGCAGGTAGTGGCTCAATCCTGGCTCCTGACAACTTCACAGAGTTGGCCAAGAAGACCAGATCTGAGACAGGACAGGCCATTTTGGGGGATCATAGTATGACCCCTCAGTCAGAGCACACACCGGACAGTAACAGACCTATTGGAGGGAAGGAGGTGCCATTGGGGGTGTGGGTGTGGGTTTGTGGTTTTGTCTCATGTTCTGAGAATAGGTAGGAAAGGCGGTTTGTTTGATTTGGAGTGAACAGTTTCTAGTAAGTCGTTTGACAGCGCAAGTGTTTCTATGTCTGTGTATCCCACTGTGTTTGTACTTGTACACATTAGAAAAGAGAATGCATTAATGGATGTGTCCTGTCTCGTAGAAAGCTTCCCAGCATTCATCCAGCCCAATTTATGAATTGACTATGGCTTGCCTTATTGATGGGCAATACCTGCTACCTTCCTAAGTTGCTGTTTTCTTCCTGAATTATGGCCACTTTCCAGAATAGGCTCATGGTTTTGTGTCCAAGATATGTACTACCTCCAAGCTCGGTGACATGGCCATGTACTGGATAGCTGAAGGGAATGGCGAGCATCTCAGAAAACTCAGATATCAGTGTGACCAGTAAAGTCTCAGTGGAGAATCCCTGCTTTGGGCCATTTGCTTACCTATTGTTCTGTTGCCCTGAGAGTCAGGAAGGTTTTTGTCTCAGGCCACAGCTTTTTGAATCCTGAAGAAAAGATTTTTCAAATGGAAATTAATAGGATTCACCTTTGGCTCTTTTCTTAATTGATTTGGAAAGAGGTGTGCCTGAATCAGCCTCTTGGCCCAGTGTGATTCTTTGACTTATATACTCAGCACCTGATGGATCTAAAGAAAGATCCCATGTGTGCATCCAAATCCAAAATGGCAAAAAAGAGCAGTCATTGTGGATGAAGTCTTTTGCCTTCCTCTGTAAGGTTTCTGAATTCCATCAAGTGAGAATAGGGATCATTTGGGTCAAATGATTTCTTCAAATTAATTCAGAAGCTTTCCAATAGGTGCTTGGGTTTTCTCATCTCTCCAATTTACATAAAGAATGTGTACCCGACACTCGGTAGGCCTCAAATTGGTGAAGGAGAGCAATATTAAGGTCAGGCCTATTTGATCACTCCTGGTACACAGGAAGGATGTACAGGCCACCGAGAATTTAGGCAAATGAGGGCAACGGAGCTTATTTTGGACACTGTCTTGGGCTATGCTAATGCTCTCAAATGTCAATCCTATTGTTGACTTCATCTTTGTTTCTTCCTAAGCTCATACATTCAACCTCAACCCTGTAGAAAATATCTAATCCCATAACTCACTTTATTCTTTTCCTGATTTCCTAATGTCTCTATTGATATCTGCTTTTCTACATATTTTCCCCTGTTCATCATTGTGACTGACTCTTCACTTGTGTTGATATTTACATTGACTCTCTAACCAAAAGCCTATTGGCAAAGAACTTTTGTTCCAAATCCTATACTCACTTTTCTTCCTAAACCTACCAACTATCTTCCTAATCCTACTGACTATAACTTTTTGAATAGATGTTCTCTTTTACATTCAATCATCCAAGTAAAGTTTGGGCGAGTGCCAGAGAAAGAGACCACCAAGAGACTATCTCATGCAACAGCAAAGGTTTTATTGGGGGTCCAGCATGCTGGGGCTCAGAGCTCACTTGAATAGAGCAGAGAGACCTGACAACAGCTTAAGCAGAGCTTATATACTTTCCTTGCAGAGGGCAGGGATGGAAGTTCATTGATGGGTCAGGGAGAGTGGATGGTTTGTATTCAACTGGGTGAGGGAGTACATTCTGCAGTTTGGTAATTGGGGACAGCATATTCTGGGAACAAGATTAGCAAACAGTTCTCAAGATTTCAACAGTGTTTTGTTACGCATACAGAAAAACAGGAAGTGACAAGTACATATTTTATTAACCTTTCATTCCCCACTTCTTCTTCTGGCTACTTTTAATCATAAAAGTGATCATTGTGGGGTGTCACATTCTATGTCTGCTAGTGGGGTATTACCATAAGTTTAATTTGTCCAATTTGAGCTTGGAGAAAAGAAATTACACGGTTGAGAAAACAGGGTTTTATAGTTAGCAATAATATGAGGATTATTATTGGACTGGCTAGGGTTGATAAAAACGTAGTTAACCAGGGGGACTGTGTAAAAAAAGACTCAAACTACCATTCTTGGGCCTCTCTCTCTCTCGTTGTCGCTCTTCAAGGCATCTTTTTAATTTACTCATTGATTTTTTTTACAACTCCAGTATTGTAGACATAAAAACAACATTCTTCCCTCAATGAAGCACAAAGGCCCCCTTCTCTCATGAAAAGGAGGTCCAACCCTCGACTGTTCTGTAAAACAACTTCAGAGAGAGAGGTTAAAGATTCGTTCAAAGCTGTGATGGAGGTTTCTAATATCTTTAATTTTTGATCTATTGCTGCTTTGGGTCATTTGTTGTGTCCCATTGGCCAGAGCAATGGTTCCCGTGCCCTACCCTGCAGTAACTACTATTCGTAATAGAATGGCTAAGGTGAGGGACATATGTTTTCAGCGGAACCGTGTTCTATGCCCCTCTCTTTGATCTTCAAATGAACCTGCATCATGATAGAGCACTCTGGGAAACATCTGCACCATTACACAATTAATCACATCTGTTGACCATTTTATGAAAACATAAACAGTGTTTAAGTATATAGAATTATACTGTTGTAGGGACGGACAAGGCAAGGCACCTAAGATAGCACCAAAGACAGGAAAACAGTCTTTTTTGGTTGCAACCAGATTCAGGGGGCATTGCTTCTGTTGTAATCAATTAATCCCCTGAAACCCAAGTTTAGGTAGTTTCAGAATTTTGTACACAACACGTAAGGAAAGGGGCTCAGAAGTTCACAGTCTGCAGAAGTTCACAAAAAGCAGTTTTCGTTTCTGTTTTTTCCTCAGTTTGGGGCAAGTTAACTTTTAAAGGACACCTATGTGGGGGAAAGCTTTTTCTTCCCTTTCTTTTTTTTCAACCTGCCAGCTGTTTCCATGCAGCCCAGTTTGTAACTTCTTTATCTTAGAAATGTAGCCATCTCTGTGAAGCCCCAGCTCAAGGCCAGAGGCCTTTTTTTCACATATTTTGTGAAAAACTATTAAGGGTGTGTCTAGATTAGGAGTGCTGGTTTTTTTTAGCCAGTATCCAAGGAGACCAGGGCAACACGAAAATAGGAAGTTTATCTACAGTGATCTCTTTTATAGGGACTCTTTTGCTGAAAGTCGTAAATCAGCCATGGTGAAGACTTCTGGAGAAGGTTAATTAAGACTTTTCTGTGGACCTGGTACGGAGGGGGACGACTTGGAAGGCAGGGATGAGAGCAACTTCCGTGGATCTGAGAATGAGGAAGGAGAGATGTAAAAGAATATTGGGAGAGGGCTTTGGGATCTTAATAGCAAGAAAAATTTGAGCAGTAGAACAGATAGAACAGAGGGGGAAACGGGAGTGAGTATCCCAAAAAGCCTGTGAGGGACTTTAAATTTTTAGTAACCTGTTTTCAGTGATGACAAAGCAACATTAAAGGCCATTTTCATTACATTTTGGATAAGGGTCTGAGGGTTCTCCTCAGTGGGTTTGAGCTTTGCATTAGCTGGTAAGAGGACCTGGAGGGACCCAGTGCGGGCACTGACAGGAGAAGAGAGTAGTGAGTGAGTGGAGTGGTACCTCAGTACCTGCTACCTCAGCAAGGGGGCAATGGTCTGAGAACTGGCGGAGATTTGGGTTTTTGATCTAGATATTGGAGGGCAGAAATCAAGTTGCTGAGGTGGGAGTGACAGCAGAGAGTCTGGAGCAGAAGGCTGAGGGTAAGCATCTATTGGAGAAGCATAGTTCAGGATGTGAGCAAAGGAGGGAGAAGGCCTCCACATAGGGGAATCTCCTTTTACCCTTTTGAGCACTTTCAGAAGTTTAAAAGGTCACGCAGAATTTGAGGATATAGAGACCCCTCTTGGGGCCATCGGTTTTGGTTATCTAATTGGTAATATGGCCAATGCTGTTTACAGAATTTGATGAGGAGTTTGGGTTCCATCTGGCAGTCCCTGTATGCTCACAGCCCCATGACTTACAGAAGAAGTCTGCTCTCCCCCCCGCACAGCCGTGACTGTTTGTGGCTTTGATACTACGCCGGGCAAACATAGTAATCTAGGCTAGCCAACCTGCATCTGGCTCACGTGTCCCTACATCCATAAGGTTTGTTTCCATTTTCTATGGTACCGAATGGATTTAATGGAATTTTAGTGGGATCCTCTTCATCAGGGATATCTCAATAGGAAATACCTATAGCCAGCTGACAAATGTCTGGGTGGAGAGATGGCCACCAGGTCAATAAGGGGGCTGTATGTGAGATAGACCATACTTCTTTTCCAGTAGGATTTGTGATCAGCCATCGCTGCTTAAGGGGCTGATGAGGGTTAAGACTACTGGTCGTCAAGGGGAGAATAAATGTCTTCCAGGATCTTCTTGACAACCATTTGCTCTGTTTCTTTTTTTTTTCTTTTTTCTTTCTTTTTTTTGTGGGGAAGGCTTCAATCCGTCCTGAAAATGTATCTTCAAAGACTAGAAGATATTTAAGTCCATACCTTGCTGGCTTAATTTCAGTAAAGTCCACTTCCCAGAATTTTCCTGGTATGGTTCCTCATAGGTGCTTTCCTGCAGGAAGCTTGGAAGGGTAAGTATTAACCAATTGATGGACCTGACAGGCTTTTGTTACCCATTCGGTTATTTTCTTTCACTGTGAGTCGGTTAGTGGAAAACTCTGTTCTTGATCTTTTAGGAATGAATGCAGTTTCTTTGAACAAAGATGAGTGAGTTGATGAACATTTGCTACTGACATAGTTAGAGCCATGATTATAGGAGTATTTACTGAAGGATTTAGAAATTCCACTTGGGGGCCTTCAGGGTTAAAAGTTATTTTGGCCCAGAGCTTGGTGAGCAGATCTCTGCCCATCAATGGGGCCGGGCATTCTGGGATTACTAGGAAGGAGTGATGGATTTATCCTTTCCCCTGGTCCATGGTCCCCTTAGTTGTCAAAGTCTGATATTTACTGCATTTAGACCCTGGAATTAGAGACCTTTTATTTGATAGAGGGCCCAATGGGGCCTTAAGGGCTGAGTATATTGCCCCTGTATCTACATCAAAGTTTACTGGGGTCCCCTCCACTTCAAAAGTTACCCTGAGGTCGGGGAGAGGATCTGAGCCCCGACTTTCTTAGTCATCCTCCAGAGTCAGAATCTGGCTGGCGTGGCTGTCTCTTTCTAGGGCACTCTTTGGCCCAGTGTCCTTTTTCTTTAGAGTAGGCACATTGATCTGAGGCCAGGGGTGGCCTCTAGTGTGGGCCCAGGTATCCCTTTCTGTCTCTCTGTTTCTTAATTTCTGGCCTGTTTGTTGTTGTGACCAGGACCTTAGTCAATGCCTTAGTCTGTCTTTTGCTTCTCTCATCCTCCCTTTGCTCCCTTCTCTTCCTCAGTTTCACTCTTATTGTATACCTTGTTGGCTTCTCTAACTAAATCTCTCAAAATCATATCTTGTAATCCATCTAAGCATTGTAACTTTCTTTTAATATCTAGGGCAGCTTGCCCAATAAAGGCCATTGTGACAGATGCCTTTTGATCCTCTGCCTGAGGATCAAAAGTAGTATATCTCCTATATGCCTCCATAGTTCTCTCTAGGAACATAGAGGTAGATTCACCAGGCCCTTGAATAATCTCTCTTACCTTGGCCAAATTAGTTGGTCGCCTAGCGGCCACTAAGATACCCACTATTAGAGCCCGGTGATAAGTGGACAGATGCTCCCTACCTTCAAATGTGTTGGGGTCCCACTTGGGTCGTTTCAAGAGAAATCCGGCTTTGATTATGTTGGGAAGTTGTGTTGGTCACCCAACTAGTCCGAGGATATTGTTTTCTAGCATCCAGGAGGATTCTCTTTTGTTCCTCTGTCATGAAGAGAGTCCCTATGAGTTGTTGGCAGTCATCCCAAGTAGGCTGGTGTGAAAACATCAATGACTCAACCAGACCTGAGAGCCAGGTTGGGTCCTCGGTAAAAGGAGGATTGTTATTTTTCCATTTATATAGGTCTGAAGAGGAGAAGGCCAATACTGGTAGGCTTGCATTTTTCCTCCATGGCCATTGTCAATCATTGGCCCATAGGAATGGAGGGAGAGCAACACGGGAGTTTCAGGGTTTTAAATCATTTGATGCTGTCGAGTTCCTTTAGCCAGGCCAGCTTCCTCCAGGGGAGGAGGGGCTGTGTGTGCTGCAGGGGAGTTATCTGGAGTGCACTGGGCTGGCTTATCTTTCTCCAATGGCGGAGAGGCTGAGTCAGCAGCAGGGGAATCACTTAGAGGGTGTTGGGGGTTGTGGGATGAGGGTAGAAGATAAGGAGGGGGATGAGAGTCCAGTAGAGTCAAATCTTGTGACTCAGGGAGAACAGAGGGTGGAGGAGGAGGATGAGCAGAGGGTTTGAGAGATCGTGGGGAAAAGAGTAGGAGCGGGGACATGGCAAGGAAAGGCTTCACCCATGGAGGAGGAGATTTGCAGAGGTCCTGCCAAGTTAAGATATATGGCTGTTGATCGGGATGGCTATGTGGCCCTGGCTGTAAGACAATATCTCTGACTTATTAAATTAGTGCGAAGTAGAAAGATCCTTCTAGGGGCCATCCGAATGCAAAGGTGGGCCATTCTGAGGCACAGAGAGTCTGCCAGGTCCAGCGTTTTACTGAAAAAGAAAGATTCTGAGCCCTTAAGCGGACTTTGGTCCAGTGATCAAGGTCAGAGACAGAGGCATTGAAGTGACCTGTCCCATAATGAAAGATACACAAACAGTAAAAGCAACTCTCACGACACAGACAAGACAAGATAATAAAGACAGGCAATGAACGTCCAACACTGAGACCAAGACTGAGCAGCCGGCAAAACCCGATGGGCTGGCAATACCGAATCTGAAACAAAACATCACTGAGTCGAGGAGACTATTGTTCCTTGTTTCCCGAGTCCTCTGTGGCGTCCCCCAGAGCCTGTGGCTCTGTGACACATCTGCCAGCCACCGTCAAAGAGAGCTCATGCAACTTCATCAACAGCCATTTTGCCAAGCCCTAACCTGAAATCTGAAACCAGAAAGAGGCGCCTTACTTTCCCTGAGAGTAGCCCATTGAGGTCTCTCTTCCGCCCCTGCCGGATCTCGAAGGAACCTCCATATATAAAGTTCGGGAGAGCGTTGGGGGAAGAAACCACCAAGAGACTCTCTCATGCAAAAGCAAAGGGTTTATTGGGGGTCCAGCATGCTGGGGCTCAGAGCTAATTTGAATAGAGCAGAGCTCATATACTTTCCTTGAAGTGGGCAGGGAGGGAAGTTTATTGATGAGTCTGGGCGAGTGAGCAGTTTGCGTGCAACTGGGTGAGGGAGTACATTCTGCAGTTTGGCAGTTGGGGACAGCACATTCTGGGAAAAAGATTAGAAAACAGTTCTCAAGATTTCAACAGTGTTTTATTAAGCATACAGAAAAACAGGAAGTGACAAGTACCTATTTTATTAACATTTCACAACCAACTATACTTTGCCAGATTTCCTAAAGTCTCTATTGATATCTGCATTCCTACATATTTTCCCCAGTTCTGCATTGTGACTGATTCTTCACATGTTCTGACATTTACATTCACTGTATACCCGAAACCCTATAGCTAAAGAACTTTTGGTCCAAATCCTATACTCACTCTCCTATATAAACCTACCGACTATGTTCCTAATACTACCGATTACTCCTTTTTGACTGGAAGTTCTCTTTTACAATCAATCATCCAAGTTACAAGGTCCTATGCAATTATATATCAATTTATCTGAGACATCTTTGCAGAACATAATTCAAAGCAAAGTATCCCATCTGTGCAGAAAATAAATCAAAGCTTAATACCGAAATCAAGGGCTCAATGCTTTTCTGGACTTCAAATCTTACCTAGATTTCTGTTTTCATACTCATATATTTCACCTATATATTCTTGTAAATATTGCAGGTTTCCAATACCATTATTCATCCAGCAGAATGATTTCTATTCAAAATCGAACCTGTTATTAACCCTAACCATACACTGTTCCCTCAATCTAACATAAGAGAAGAGCAAGGACAGAGTTGGTCTTAAAATACAGGAATGAAGGAAATCTTCCAACTGCTGAGAAACTAAAAGGTCCATGCACAAATGATCTCTAGAGAAGATGTAGGTAGCTATGAAGGAACTGAGAGAGCAAAAGTCATCTTCCTTTGCAAACAACATGGTCAGCATGAAGTGATGTGTCTGAATCAGCCTCTCTCTTCTTTATGTAGAGAAGAAGGACCAAACCAGGCCTGTGTGGAGAGCTGTTCCCAGTTACCAATGGTTGATATACCAACCTAACTTGTGAAAGTGTCACATAAAGTAGGGGAAGCCTCCATTTCATGGGACCTTTGGAAGTAAATGTTAAGACAATGTGGTTGCCAAGGCAGTGACCTCATTCAGTTCCTGAAGGAAGTGACCTCACCTCACATCCTTGGTGATGGAACTCTCTGAACTTGGGATCTAGGAAGCCAGGCACACAAATCTAGTCCCAGTCCCAGTCCCAGTGGTCTCACTTCTTTTGATTTACCAAGGACAGAGTCAGTCTTTCTTGCTACCTACTGATGTGAGGATAGCCAAATGACAGGAAAGATCTTAAGAGTGGCCTTTCCTGAGAAAGCAGTAAGTGGCTCACCGCTGTCTCCTGACAACTTCACAGAGTTGGCCAAGGAAACCAGATCTGAGACAAGACAGGCCATTTGATGGGAACATAGTATGGCCCAGCAGTCAGAGGACACACACGATAGTCAGAGACCTACTTTGAGGAAAGAGGTGCCTTTGTGGGTGTGGGTGTGTGTTTGTGATTTTGTCTAATGTTCTGAGAATAGGTAGGAAAGGCGGTTTGTTTGGTTTGTAGTGGACGGTTTCTAATAAGGGTTTTGACAAGGCGAAGGTTTCTATGTCTGTGTATCCCACTGTGTCCATGGTTGTAGACATTAGAAAAAAAGAATGCAGCAATTGATGTGTCCAGTCTAGTAGAAAGTTTACCAGCATTTTTCCTGCCCAATTTATGAATGGAATGCGGCTTGCCGTATGGATGGGTAACACCTGCTATCTTCCTAAGTTCCTGATTTCTTCCTGAATTCAGGCCACTCTCCAGAATTGGCTCATGGTTTTGTGTCCAAGATATGTACCACCTCCAAGCTCTGTGACATGGCCATGTACAGGATAGCTGAAGGGAATGGCGAGCATCTCAGAAAACTCAGATATCAGTGTGACCAGGAAAGTCTCAGTGGAGAAACCCTGCTTTTGGCCTATTGCTAACCTATTGTTCTGTTGCCCTGAATGTCAGGAAGGTCTTTGCCTCATGCCACCCCTTTGTGAAGACTGAAGAAAAAGTTTTCAAATGGAAATGAATGGGCATCTCCTGTGGCTCTTTGCTTAATTGCTTTGGAAAGGGATGTGTCTGAATCAGCCTCTTGGCCCTATGTGAGGTTGTGGCTCAGATTCTCAGCACCTGATGGATGTAAAGAGAGATCCCATGTGTGCATCCAAAACCAAATTTGTCAAAAGAGCAGTCATTGTGGATGAAGTCTCTCGCCTTTATCTTTAAAGTTCTTGAACTCGATCAAGTGAGAATAGGGATCCTTTGGGTCAAATGAGTTCTTCAAAGACCTGCAGAGGTGCTTGTGTTTTCTCATGACTGCAAATCACATAAAACTATATACCTGATACTCAGTTTTCCACAAATTGGAGAAGCATAGAAGTATTAAAGTCTAGCATATTTGATCAATCCTGGTTCACATGAAGGGTGTCCAGACCACCCTGATGTTACACCAATAAGGGCAAGGGAGTTATTTTGGCCACTCTCCTGGACTCCGTCACTCATGGAAACCTACAGCCAGAGGTTATGATTAGTGTCTATATGGAAGAAGATGAGGGCCATATGGGAGTGTTTTGGTTTTAATTTTGGTCATTTGTGTCCGTTTGGAAGACATGACTGAGAAAACCTGGGCTTGAACTCTGGTGTGATTCCCATTATAGACTGAGTTCTGGAACTGACTTCAGAGAAGTACTGCCATGAATTTTGTTGGGATTTTAGGAGGCCACCTATGAGAATCACCCTTGGAAACAGAGATCTAGGCCCAGGGTGGCTTTCCAAAGAGCCCGGGAAATCTCAGCCAGGATATCACATGATTTTATTCTGAAAGACTTGGCATCCATAGTTGAGAGTCACAACACCCATGGACGTCACATTGTAGACCTCAATGGGCCTGGCTTCATGTGACCTTTTGGCCACTCTTTGGGAAGCCTTGCCTGTGAGAGTTCTCGAGAGCATTCATTGAAATGAGCTTCCTCACCATTTAATGGTTCCTGAATGAATTGAAACCCACAGTGCCTCCAACGTCATCTTTGAAAAATGCCTTGATAAATACCATGAAATTTTTGAAATTCCCATGACCAGGTGGCACTGGAGAACCTTTGGATGTTGCTGTTCATGAGTGTACCAGACAGTGCCTTGATTGACTGGGCTTCATGAAAATGGTGTAGAACAGAGATGCCAGTAAGTTGGAACCTGCTGAGTAATGTGCCTAGAGCAGTGGTGGGAAGGTGTGTGATAAAAAATTTGTTTTTGGGCCATGTGGATCTGCCATTGGCTTCCAAATGGCTTGTGACTGACATGGTGCAGCCAGCAGACCCTTACATGAAAAGGCATCTTGTTATATGGAGATGTTTCCGGGCAATGTTCAGAATCAGGTTGCTATGGACATGGGGCCAAGCTATGTGCGTTAGAAGCCTGGTTGGTGCATTCTCCTGCAGACGCTGACTCACCACACATGACAGATTTGCCTCCAGAACTGTGTCCCAGTTGAACTCCTTTAATTTCATGAAGCAATTGCCAAAGTCCCAGTGCAGCAGCAAGAAACACCACGAAAATAGAAGATGACCAAATGGCTTCACAGTCCACATGAAAAGACACTTATCCCCCAATGGTCACCGTTTACTTACAAAGAGAGAATTCAGCACTGCTGCCTCATGTTTCTTTGGAAAATAAGAAACCATTTCCTCCAGGTCACATAGATGCAGACACAGATTTGATGGTCTCACTAGAAAGCAGCTAAAGCTCCTGACAACAACATATATTTCAAGTGCCCAACCTCAGAGGCAGTTTCTCAAGAAGTATTTAGGCCAGCAGAGCTCCATGTTTATGGAGTTTTTACCCTGTCCCATACTTTTGGAAACTCCTCTACCACTGCCAAGGTTGTAAACCCCTGAGCATATTCCATTCCATATATATATTCACAGATTTTCTAACTCTTCTCCTCTAATTGTGTCTTACTTTGGGCGAAGGTAATGTCAAGGAATTGTTCTGGATGAGAGTGGGAAGATTTTGTTTAGCACATATTTGTATACACATTGGATTCCTTTTTCTATTTTACATTTGAAATACTGAATCCCTGACACTAACACATACCCTAATAGATTCTGAGTACTAATCATAATATGATGGAGAAAAATAACCGAAACAGAATAGAAATACAAGCAGTTCAGAGGAGGCATGTTGTATTTTTGGACTTGCGTTTTGCATTATATAGGGTAGGAGTTATAAATCTAGTCCATTTTTAATTGAAATAGTTCTCCATGTTCTTTTAATGTTAACAAATATGTGAATTCCTGTCTCCCTTTCTCTGTAGTCTATTCAGCACATGTATTTTTATATGCACATATAGAATCCTACCTGGTATCACACGCAAATTTTCATGAGTTACATGACTTGGCAGATACAAACTGTGAGAAGAGATCACTCCTCCTAAACGATGTAGGAACTGAAAATTCAAGCTATGGGGGAGCTTCCTAGTTAAAAAAAGTTATACATAAATCCATATCGACTAAAATGAATATTTTTGGATCTGTGGATGATATATATTTCACTGTGTAATTAGATTGGCATATATATATATATATATATATATATATATATATATATATATATATATATATATATACTCTCCAGATATTTCATAATATTTAACATATGTGTCTTATTATACACTCCCTAAATTTATTCTTGTTCATATATGTGGATTTATAATCAAATTTTCACAAGATTATTCTCAGAAATATTCATTCACCTGAAATACATATTTGTTTCCTAGTATTGAAAACTAACTTCAGTGAATAGTGCATATAAATCCTAACATTTCTACAGTAACTAACCCAGTTTAATATCAATGCAAGTAGATTCCTATGGGACATGACATTTATTTTGAAGTTCATTTTTATTCAACACTGGTACATTTCTATTTCTTGAGTTCATGCACATTATAGCATATATATTTCATCCACACGTTCACAAATTTATAGGCATTTATTTCACTTTCAATCACTTTCTGCTTCAGAAACATGTATTCCTCCATGTGTCTGACTGGTCTTTTCATGAGACTTCTTTCCAAACACATTATTTTCGATTTCCATAATCACTTTTGAAGCAAAACTCACACACTCTTCATGATAAACCATAACACTAAGATTACAATTAGACGTATAACTAGTTGTTATGAATGATTCTATATCAATATATGATTTCTTATATATTTTCAGATATCAATTCAATCCATTATTTAAAGTGGAACCAGTTATATTATTTATTAACTGTATGATCTATTCATGCATTATCTCTATATTTATAGACACAGGGTACACCTCATTGTACCCCCAATACTAATTTATACATATTTTAAATATTGCTGCCAGAAATGGTCGAAGAAATACTCATGTCATCTGATCTACATATACATTTTATCACAGTAATATTCTGGACCAAAAAAGCAAAGGTCACTCTTAAGATTGTACCAAAGCCTAAATGAAAAGTGAGCATGGATTATTAAACCTTCCATGTCCAGGTTTCCTAATGCTCTGAAATGTGAATCGTATTGGTGACTACATATTTGTTTCTTCCTAAGATTATATATTCAACCTCAAGCCTGTTGAAAATGTCTAATCCTATCACTCACTTTATACTTTGCCTGATTTAGTAATGTCTCTATTTATGTCTGTATTCCTACATATTTTCCCCTGTTCATCATTGTGACTGACTCTTCACATATGCTGACTTTTACATTCACTGTCTACCCGAAACTCTATTGCTTAAGATCTTTTGCTCTAAATCCTATACTCACTCTTCTTTCTAAACCTACCGACTATCTTCCTAATCCTACCGACTATCTCTTTTTGAGTGGATGTTCTCTTCGACATTCAATCATCCAAGGTACAAGCTCCTATGCCATTGTATATAGATTTATCTGAGACATTTTTGCAGAACATCATTCAAAGCTATGTGTACCAATTAAGGGCCCAATGACCTTCTGGGCTACATATCTTCCCTAGATTTCTATTTTTATACTTATATTTCACCTATATATTCTTGTAAATATCATTGTTTCCCAATACCATTATTTGATATGCAGAAATATTCCTAACCCAAATTGAACATGTTATTAACCCAAACCATACACTGTTCTCTCAATCAAACTTACAGAAGAGCAGGGACAGGGTTAGTTTTACAATACAGGAATGTAGGGCATCTTCCACCTGTTGAGAACATCAAAGGTCCATGCAGAAATGATCTTTTGAGAAGATGTAGGCAGCTATGAAAGACTGAGAGAGAAAAGTCATCTTCTATGGCAAACAACCTCGTCAGCATGAAGGGATGTGTATGAATCAGCCTCTCTCTTCTTAATGTAGAGAAGATGGACCAAACCAGTCCTAGGTGGAGAGCGGTTCCCGAGTGCCCATGGTTTATATACCATTCTAACTTATGAAAATGTCACAGGAAGTAGGGGCAGCCTCCATCTCATGGGACCCTTGAAAGCAACTGTTCGTACAAAGTGGTTGTCAAGGCAGTGACCTCATTCAGTTCCTGAAGAAGTGGTCTACCTCACTTTCTTGGTGATGGAACTCTCTGAACTTCGGATCCAGGAAGCCAGGCACCTGGAGCCAGTCCAGTCCAATACCCATTGGCTCATTTTTTTGGATTTACCAAGGAGAGTGTCAGTCTTTCTTGGTACCTACAGATGTGAGGATGGCCAAATACCAGGAGAGCTCTGAATAGGGTCCTTTCCTGAGAAAGCAGGTGGTGGTTCACTGCTGGCTCCTGACAACTTCACAGAGTTGGCCAAGGAGACCAGATCTGAGATAGGACAGGCCATTTGGGGGGAACATAGTTTGGCCCACCACTCAAAGGACACTCCGGATAGTCACAGAGTTACATGGGGGAAGGATGTGCCTTTGTGGGTGTGATTCAGGTTTTGTCTCATGATCTGAGAATAGGTAGGAAAGGTGGTTTGTTTGATTTGGAGTGGACTTCTTCTAGTAAGTAGTTTGACAAGGCGAGTGTTTCTATGTCTGTGTATCCACTGTGTCCGTGGTTGTAGATATTAGAAAAGAGAATGCAACAATTGATGTGTCCTGTATAGTAGAAAGATTCCCAGCATTCATCTTGCCCAACTTATGAATGAACTGAGGCTTGCCTTATCCATGGGCAACACCTGATATCTTCCTAAGTTTCTGTTTCCTTCTGGAATTCTAGCCACTCTCCAGAATAGGCTCATGGTTTTGTGTCCAAGATATGTACCACCTCCAAGATCTGTGACATGGCCATGTACTGGATAGCTGAAGTGAATGGCGAGCATCTCAGAAAACTCAGATATCAGTGTGACCAAGAAAGTCTCAGTGGAGAAACCCTGCTTTGGGCCTTTTGCTTATCAATTGTTCTGTTGCCCTGAATGTCAGGAAGGTCTTTGCCTAAGGCCACCCCATTGTGAAGCCTGAAGAAAACAGTTTTCAAATGCAAATGAATGGGCACCACCTGTTGCTCTTTGCTTAATTGCTTTGGAAAGGAATGTGTCTGAATAAACCTCGTGGCCCTGTGTGAGGTTGTGGCTTAGATTCTCAGCACCTGATTTATGTAAAGAGATATGCCATGAGTGCACCCAAAACCACAATGGCCAAAAGAGCAGTTATTGTGAATGAAGTTTCTCACATTCATTTGTAAGTTTCCTGACCCCCATCAAGTGTTAATAGGGATCCTTTGGGTCAAATTATTTATTCAAAGCCCTGCAGAGGCTAGCCCATAGGTTTTTGGGTTTTCTCATGACTCCAAATCATATAAAGAATCTATACCTGACAGTCATTAGGCCTCAAATTGGAGATGCAGAGCAGTATTAACACTTGGCCTATTTGATAACTCCTGGTTCACAGGATGGGTGTCCAGGCCACCGTGAATTTAGGCAAATGTGGGGCAAGAGAGCTTATTTTTGAGACTCTCTTGGGCTGCACCCCTCATGGAAAACTCCAGCCAGAGTTTATGATTAGTGTCTATATGGAAGAAGATGATGGCCATGTGGGAGTGTTTTGGTTTTAATTGTGGTCATTTGTGTAGCGGTTGAAAGAGATGACTGGATCCACCTGGGATTGAACTCTGGTGTGATTCCTCTTAGAGACTGAGTTCTGAAACTGACCTCAGAGAAGTATTGCCATGAAATGTGTTGGGATTTTAGGAGGCCACGCATGAGAATCGCCCTTGGAAACTGAGATCGAGGGCCAGGGTGGCTTTCCAGATTGCACTGGAAATCTCAGCCAGGATATCACATGATTTTATTCTGAAAGACTTGGCAGCCATAGTTGAGATTCTAAACACACATGGAACTCACATTGTAGACCTCAATGATCCTGGCTTCATGTGACCTTTTGGCCACTCTTTGGGAAGGCTTGCCTGTGAGTGTTCTCCAGAGATTTCATTGAAATGAGCTTCCTTACCATATAATGGTTTATGCATGAATTGAAACCCACAGTGCCTCCAACATCATCCTTCAAAAATGGCTAAATAAATACCAACAAATTTCTGAAATTTCCATGACCAGGTGGCACTGGAGAACCTTTGGATGTCATGTTGCTGATCATGAGTGAAATAATTCCCCACGCAAATACACTTCAAAGGGAGAATTCCAATTTTATTGCAAAAAAGCTGTGTGATTATATAGAACTAAGGGGGAGATGGTAGGGCTTAGATAAATGGCAGCAACCTGTTTATTGAAAGCAAGTTCTTTCAGATATCATCTCCAGAACCCAGGAATTAGTTCTCATTGGGGCTAAGGTTCTCCACCAGTGAGATTTGAAATTGGCGCTGGCGGGAGAGTTCACAAGGGCAGGAACTTTTCGCACCACTGCAGAAATGAAGAAGGTAGGAAGAAGAAGTCCTTAGGCACCATGTTGGGGTTTTTCTCTGGGGTATGGCTGCCATTTATACTTTTCCCAACATTCCTCCCTTTTTGTTTTCTTAGGAAGTGGGGCGTCGTTTTTAGATCCGGCTGCTTCCTGCTGTATGGGGGTGCTGTGAGGCCTAGAAAGGGAAGGCGAGGAATGCTCGGGGGGCAGGTCTGGGAATATCATGGCAGCAAGAAATAAAACCCAGTGGCTATAGACAGCTACTTCCGTAGGGGTGAAGTCAATGAAAGTTCCCTGAAGCCACAAGTTGTCGATGGCATGGAACCAGTCCTGGATGGAGGAGATTGTTGGTATCAGCCACTGGTCCTGTAACAGAGACTCTAGAAAATACTGGAAGCGTTGCCTGGACAAGGTGCCACAGGACCTGAAGAAGATCAGAGTGAATAAAAACAGAATGCAGATAAAAATTAAAGCAAAGGTCAATTTCTGGCAGAAGTTCCATGTTGGGGGAGTGACGTAGAAGAGGCCAAGGGCCATGAGGAAGCTTAGAAGGTCATAAAGATTCAAGAATCCAGGATGGCAGATTAAGAGGTTTTCCGAGCTTGTTGTCTCCCACTGTCTGATGTCCATTGCATTCCATCATGCCTGGTAGTGAGCTTCATCACGGAGTGAACTGTTCTCCTGGAGATGTTGGGGGTTGGTCGGTCATCAGAGGCTGGTAGTGCCTAAGCAAAAGCTGGTTGAAAGTTTGATTACGAATTTTTTGCAGTTGGCTTTGAAGGAACTTCATTATGCAGGGCAAGAGAGCACAAAAAAGGAGCATCCCAATAAGGGGCCCAGAGAGAGGTAGTAAGTACATGGCAAGATAGGATTGGAAGAACCTCGTTATGGGATTGGAGGAGGTAGGTTTGAGCAATTGGGTCGATAATTCCTGCAATTTAACAACTTTTTTTTTTATTAGCCCAGATTCATTAACATAATAGCAATATTCTCTCTGAGGAATAGGCATGTACCCCCTTTTTCTGCAGTGAGAAGATCAATTGCCCTTCGGTTCTGTAAAGCCACTTGTGCCAATGAAGTAACCTGCCACTGCAAGGAGCCAAGAGACTCAGCAGTGGTATCGAGTGCTTCCTGCAGTTTTGGTTGCACGTCATTGGATGCCCATAGAGCATGACCTATAGCTCCACCAGAGAGACCGAGACTCGCCACTGAGGTTGTTAAAGTGAGGCCTACCAGAACCGGCAGAAAGACTGCCCTATGGGTGCGGGAAGGTAGGGCCAACTGTCGGAATTCAGTGGGAGTATACAAAGAAAGCAGAGGAACTACAGTAACCAAGATACAGGTGCCAGAGACATTGATCGTTGAGGTACTTAAAGACCAATTACACCAGAAGAAATGTCCAGGTTGCATAAACGCAGGGCTCTATGGGGTGCTATAGCTCAAGGAACAAATGGGTAAAGGATTTATTATTGGCAGGTGGATACAGATGAAAGGAAATAAAGTATTGTTGGAATAACTTTCCCACAGTGGGATATGTCACATGTAGGGGTTGTCCTTACTTAGAGAAATTGTAGGTTTTTGCTGAAATATTTCCTGCCGCTAATGGGACCGCTGCTAGAAGTGGACGACTAAGTGAAGCACAGAGAAAGCACTGAGAAGTAGGCACCAAAAGAATGGAGGAGTTTAATAATCGAATAGTTTGGTGTAGCAAATTGAGCCATGTGGAAGGGGGACCTTAGGGGGTTGAAGGCTCTGAATCCTCTTTGGATGAGCTATGGATAAGATCTCGAAGTTTTGATTCTGACTCCTTAATGTGTTCGACTACCTGGATGGTTGCCTTAGGTGGCGTAATCAGGGTGCGGCCAACAGTCATCCACCCTGTGGGTCTGGCTGAGGTTGTCCGAGCATAGACAGCAAACTCAACATAGCCCCAACGTTTGGCCTTGGGGTCAGGTGTATCTGAAGTATATGATCCATTGTTATCGGATGAAGAGCCTTTATGCCACTTTAGGTAACTAGAAGTCCACCCTTCAGGGTAGCCAAGTGAGTGGTAAGAACAGCTACCACGTTCATCATGGAACCTGCATGACCAATAGGGACACCCATTATATATCTCAGGCCACCAATGACAATAGTCTTTGGTTTGATTAAAAATGAAGCAAATGAAAGGCCAGTTCCAGCTACCAGGGACAAAGGTCCTTGAAGGTGACAATTTTAGGGGAATAGAGGTGCAGTTGTGGATGAAGCAAGTAGTTGCATCCACTGCGCGGACCTTCTGCATGCCATGTTCTGAGTATCGTTCCCGAAGAGTGAATAAATACATGGTAGGTTAGGAGGGTAAAGACAAGTCCCAACAGAGCACAGAAAAGAAGCAGAGCACAAAAAAACAAGCAGTTAGAGAAGACTAGGGTGTTGGGAGAGCTCATTGTGCCTTCTTTAAGAGGAATTGGGCTGCAGGGAACACCGTGTGAGCCGCAACTTAAATGGGTGAGATGGGTGTGGAAAGCAGGAGTAAAGGGGAGGTTCAGGAGGTGATTCTTGGAGTTCCTCTGGGGTGGTCCTGTCGTCAGCAGGTGGGGCCTCCTGGTGATATGGCTTCAACCTAGAAATGGGAATCCAGGGAGTGAGATGGTTGTCTGATAAGGAGAGTTTGGCGGCGGTGGGGTTACAGAGAATGACAGGATAGGGGCCTTCCCATTTTGGTGCAAGAGTCCCTTTCTCCTCTGGGGTATTATAATAGACTAGACTCCCAGGTGTTAAGGGAGGAGTGTTTGGAGAGGAGACTGGGTCTGGAAGAAGCCAGTTCTGATATTTCCAGTGTTCCGAGCGGAGATGAAACAAGAGAGGCAAAGACAAATCTCGGGTGAGAGGTCCTTGTGAAATGACCAACCCAGGGGGTATAAGAGGTCTTCCATACATTATCTCAAAGGGAGACAGTAAAGATGGTTTCTTAGGGAGAGCTCTGATTCGAAGCAAAGCCAAGGGAAGGATTTTGACCCAGTCTAAGTTTAATTCCATTGTCAATTTGGTAAGGACTTCCTTCAGATACGATTTACCCTTTCCACTTTCCCTGAAGCCTGGGGGTAATATGGACAGTGGAAATGCCACTTGAAAGAGAGGGCTTGAGAGACCTTTTTTGTAATCCTAGAAATAATCTCAGGGCCATTGTCATATTGTAGGGAAGTCGGCATACAAAACCTGGGGATGATGTCTGTCAGTTAGATTGAAGCTACAGTGGAAGCCTTTTTATTGGAAGTGGGGAATGCCTCAACCCAAACAGAGAAAGTGTCCACAAAGACAAGGAGGTATTTAGTGTGCCATACTGTGGGCATGTTGGTGAAGTCTACTTGCCAGTCAGCAGCGGGAATGTGTCTCCGGGCTTGGTGGAAAGGGAAAGGTTTGGGCCTTAAAGGAGTATGAGGGTTGGTCCGCTGACAGATCTGACAATTAGAGGCTATATTCTCTAGCATGGCTATGTCAGAAGGGTTGAGGGAGAAGAAGCTCTGTAAAAAAAGGGTCAAAGACTGAGAATTGGAATGGTGTAGAGTATGAAGGAACTTGAAAAGATTTTTGTTCTTACTGGAAGAAGTAGGGGCTTCAGATGAGCTGTCTAAAGTGGCCATAATATGTCCCCCATGGGGGCCATAATTGGAAGTGGTAGCAGCCATTCGTGCCGCCTGGTCAGCTTTGGCATTGCCCTCAGTGATAAGAGAGCCGTCCTTCTGATGTGACCTACAATGGACAACTCCCAACTGGGTGGGTAAGTGGGAGGCCTCTATCAGATTGGTTAAAAGAGCCGAATTAGTGATCGCATTACCTTTGGTGGTAAGTAGGCCTCGCTCCTTTCATATTGAAGCATGGGATAATAAGATCTGGAAGACATATTTTGAATCAGTATAGAGGGTGAGGGATTTGCCTTGTGCTAGTAGGCAGGCACGAGTGGCTGCTATAAGTTCAATATGCTGGTTGGTAGTTCCTGAAGGCATAGCTTTGGCCTCTATAATCTCAGTGGCTGAAACTACAGCGTATCCAGAGTAATGAGTGCCGTTCTGCCTAAAGGAACTGCTGTCAGTAAACCAGATAAGGTCAGGCTTGGTGAGTGGTTCCTCAGAAATGGAACAATGACAGCGGAGGATATCATCTAAGGTTTCCAAGCAATTATGAGTTGGTGTGTTAGACGTGGGAGTCATTGGGAGCAGTGAGGCAGGGTTCAGTGCAGAGCATGGGAGGAAAGTAATATTAGGGTTTTCCTGAAAGAAAGTGAGGAGCGACAGAACTCTGGATGGAGGAAGGGTTTGAAGGCCCTTATAAGCTGAAAGATCTTTCAAGTGATGTGGGGAGTGGATAGTTCAAGGTGCCCCAAAAGTCAGCTTAGAGGCTTCTTTTTGTAAAATTTGTCCAGCAACCAGAGCTCTTAAGCAAGGGGCCCGCCCATGAATGGTAGAGTCTAGTATCTTGGAAAATATGCCACAGGTGCAAATGTAGGCCCATAGTTTTGACCTAAGACCCTAAGTGCTTGCCCCCCTTTTTCATGGACATATAGATGAAATGGTCTTGAAAGATCAGGAAGGTGAAGGGCAGGTGCCTTTAAGAGGAGTTGCTGAAGCCTCCGGAAGTGGTAGATGGGGGAGAAGACAAGAGATTCACTAGGGGGTCCATTTGCTAGGTCATACAGGGGTTTGGATAGAAGAGAATAATTTGGGATCCAGGCCCTAAAATAACCTGCTACTTCTAGGAATGATAGTATTTTGGCTTTCATATGGGGCACTGGAAGATCAGAGAGGAGTTGCCTCCTATCCAGTGTTATTTCCTTTTTCCCGGGTGTAAGGCAAAAACCAAGAGAGGTGACAGAAGACTGGGAAACCTGTGCCTTGTGGGGAGACTCCCTATATCCCTTGTCTGCTAGGAAATTAAGAAGCTGAGCAGTGTGGGATTGAGAGTGTTCCCAGAGGGACTACATAGAAGAAGATCATTGACATATTGAAGGAGAATAGAGTCAGGACAGGTCGGGTGAAAGGATGTGAGGTCCTGGGCAAGAACTTGGCAAAAGAGATGGGGGCTGAATCCCCGTGGGAGGACAGTCCAGGAAAGCTGATGAGAATGGTGGATGTGAGAGTCAGTCCACGTAAAAGCAAAGATATTCTGAGATTTTGAGAACAAGGGAATAGAAAAGAAAGCATCTTTTAAATCTAGGACCGAGAAGTGGGTAGTAGTGGCAGGAATCTGAGAGAGGAGGGTGTAAGGGTTGGGCACTAGCGGGTGGATGGGGACCACAGAGGAGTTGACAAGGAGAAGGTCTTGAACCAGCCTGTAGGACACGTTAGGTTTCTTAAGTGCCAGAATGGGGGTGTTGAAAGGAGAGTGTGTAGGCCTAAGATACCCCTTTCGTAATAAATCCTGGATGATGGGTTCTAATTCGAGGAGGGCTGTGGTTGTGAGTGGATATTGTGGTTGACTAATATATCTTGAAGGGTCCCGTAAGACAATATGAATAGGACTGCATTTAGCCATAAAGGGTGTAGTTGTGTCCCAAACCTCAGGCTTAACTAGTTTAGAGAGTCATGGAGGAGTGCATGAAGGAGGTGTATCTGTCCCTAGGAACATCATGAGGAAATGAGAGGTAGGAGATGTGTGGGGTGATATGTGAATGGTGACTTTTCATAGTGAGAGTATGTCCCTTCCCAGAAGGGGAATGGGGCAATGGCTCATAACGAAAAAGAAGTGAGTGAAGGACAAAAGTGATCCCTGCATATAACATGATGGGGGGGTTTGAGGGAAAATCTGTTTAACTCCTACCCTGACAATAGGAGTTTTTGAGGGTGTGGTAGAACCCCAATACTCCCTTAAGACTGATAAAGTGGCACCAGTATCCAAGAGGAAGGTAATGAAGCATCCATCCACCAGGAAGGTAACCCTAGGCTCTTGATTCTTGATGGTAATAGTCTGGAGGGAAATCCCAGGACTCCGTCAATCCTCCTCTGCCAAGCCCAAGAGAGGCTGTGGTTGCCGGGCGGCTGACCAATCTCCCTTTTGGGTTGTTGGGCAGTCTGCCCCCCAGTGTCCCCTTTGATGGCATTTTGGGCAGGGGTTGTACGGTGTCCTCAGTGAAGGACAATCCCTGGCCCAATGTCTCTCCTTACCACATTTGAAGCAAGCTCCCGAGGGTGTCATATTGGGATGGCGTGGTGATGGCATTCTCTGAATGACCTGGGCCAACATTTGGAATTTGGCATTTTCAGCCCTCTGCCTACGGCATTCACTTTCATTCTCTCTATCATAAAAAACCTTGAAAATGAAGATTTTGGTCTAAGGAGTAGCAGGGCCCTGTTCAAGCTTTTTAAGCTTGGCTTTAATGTCAGGGTAGCTTTGGGCCAGAACATATGTCATTAAGACATGACGGCCATCAGGGGTTTCTGGGTTGAGGTTTGTGTACTGTTGAAGGGCCTTGGTTAGTCTATCCAGGAATTCTGAAGGTGTTTCCTCCTTCCTTTGAATGACCTCCTGCACCTTTTTAAAGTTAACAGCCTTACGGATGGCCTTTTTCAGGCCCGCCAAGAGGCAGGATGTAAAAAGGTCACGAGACTGTAAGCCTTCAGGGGTGTTGTAATCCCATAGAGAATCCTGCTCTGGGACAGCATGAGGGCCTGTGGGGTGGTTAGGATTGGTCCTATGATTTTCATCAGCATGGGCTTGGGCTAGCTCCCAGACCCATTGCCTTTCCTCAGGGAGAAGTGTATTGGCCAAGAGCATGTAGATGTCATGTTGAGTGAGGCTATATGCTTGCAGGACCCATTGAAACTCCCGAATGTAAGTGGTGGGGTCAGTGGTGAATGAGCCTAACTTCCTCTCTAGCTGAGTAATGTCCGACATGGAGAGGGGCACGTGGACTCTGATGACACCCTCGGGACCAGCTACCTCACGAAGGGGTGCGATGGTCTTGGGGGTGGGAAGGAGTCCCTTAGACCTGGTAACAGGAGGACTGAAAGAGGCAGGAGGGGAACAGGAAGGAGCGGGAGGGGAAGGGAGTGTCTCTTTGGAAGAGGAGGAGGTGGAGCAGGCAGAAGAGGGTGGAGGGGAGGGGGATGAAATGGAAGGCTGAGGATCCTTGGAATCAGGCAGAGGAAGAGGAGGGTATAGCGGGAGAGAAGGGGCAGATAGGACTGGGGGATAAGGTGGGGGTTAATCTGCTGGGCTGAATGAGGAAGAATCTGTGAAGTCAGGAGTAGAAGTAGGGGAAGAGAAGGGTTTGCAAACAAGGAGGACCTGAGAGGGAGGGCAGGAGGAGCAGCGACAGGGTGCTGTGTGAGAAGGCTAAAACCTTAAATGCAGGGAATCTCACGCCACTTTTTCAGATGCTGGCAGTAGTTAAAAAGATCCCAGAGAAGGTTTGGATGTAAGGAGCCTTCTGGAGGCCAATGATTTCCATTATCCAGTGGATATGTAGGCCAATCTTGGGTACAGAATTTGATTAGAAGTTTGGGCTTGATGTCTGGTGTGAGGGAGAGTGTGGCCAGATTTTTTATTAAACATTTGAGAGGTGAGGCTTCAGGTACAGATGAAGAGGTGCCCATTGTCACAGGGAGAGAAGGAAGAGAGAGAGAGAGAGAGAGAGAGAGAGAGAATAAGAGTAAGCGAGAGAGACAAAGAGAAAACCCGGGCTGGAACGGCTTCCAGGAAGCTCAGGGCGAACGGTGGTCAGGTGGGCGTCCCCAAAATGACCAGCCGTCATGAGGAAATACAGAGGGCACTACCTGGTCGTCACCAGTGAAGTGCGATCTGTGAGACCCAATGGGTTCGGAGCCACGGGCAACCTGACGTCAGGAAAGTTTTCGAACGCAGCAGAAAAAGTCAGTAATGAAAACAGAACTCTGGTTCTGGCAGAATGCAGTTCCAGGACGGGAGTTCAGTTTTCCCCGAGCAGAGAGGCAGCTTCAGCCAGACACAGCAGCCCTGCAGCAAACAGCAACTCTAGCCAGCAGCGGCAGAGGCAGCAGAGGAGAAAAACCAAAGAGCCTCTCATGTAAACTCAGAAGCCTCACGCCCCAAAGGAAAACGGATCACCAGAGGGTCCACTGCGACCAGTAAAGGTCTTAGTGGCAGGAATTTCCTGCCCCCTACAGGGCGTCTAGAGTGTGCCAGATGATCACGGTCACAAAACCAGCGGTAGCCTGAAGGGAGTTGGAGAGCCAGGGTCAGGGGAGGCTTACATATATCAGATCTGTTGTGAGTGCAGGAAGCCGGCATCTGAAAAGAGTGGACCAGGGCGGAGTGTCTTGGCGGGGCAGGGGACGGGGCTCTTGTTAGAAACAGCTCACCCATATTCTCACACGGGGCAACAGAATGAAAGAACTTCCCACGCAAAGGCACTTTGCTGGGAGAATTCCAATTTTATTGCAAAAAGCTGTGTGCTTATATAGAACTAAGGGGAAGATGGAAGGGCTTAGATAAATGGCAGGCAAAACGTTTATTGGTAAGTTCTTTCAGATATCAGCTCTGGAGCCCAGGAATTAGTTCTTATTGGGGCTAAGGTTTCCCACCAGCGAGATTTCAAATTGGCGCCAGCAAGAGAGTTCACACGGGTGGAAACATTTTGCACCACTGCAGAAAAAAGAAGGTAGGAAGAAGAAGTCCTTAGGCACCATGTTGGGTTTTTTTTCTGGGGTATGGCTGCCGTTTATACTTTTCCCAACAATGAGTATACCAGACAGTGCCTTGATTGACTGGTTTTCATGAAAATGGTGTTTAACAGAGATGCCAGAAAGTTGGGTCCTGCTGAGTAGTGGGCCTAGAGCAATGGTGGGCAGGTGTGTGATAAAACATCTGTGGTGGGGCCATGTAGATCTGTCATTGGATTCCAAATGGCTTGTGACTGACATGGTGAAGCCAGCAGACTCTTATATATAAAGGCACCTTGTTACATAGAAAGGTTTCAGGACATTGTTCAGAATCAGGTTGCTATGGTCAAGGGGGCAAGCTATGTGGGATAGAAGCCTGGTTCTTGTATTTTTCTGCAGACCCTGACCCACCACACGTGAGAGAAATCCCTCCCGCACTGTGTCCCCGTTGAACTCCTTGTATTTCGTGAAGCAAATACCCAACTCCCAGTACAGCAGCAAGAAACACCACGAAAATAGAGGATGACCATATGGATTCAATGTCCACACAGGGAGACATTTAGCCCCCAGGGGCCACAGTTTGCCTACAATGGAAAATTCAGCACTGCTGTCTCATGTTCATTGGAAAATAAGAAACCATGTCCTCCAGGTCACATTGATGCAGACCCAGCTTTTATGGTCTCACTATAAAGGAAGCTAAAGCTCCTGACAACAACATATATTTCAAGTGCCCAACCTCACAGGCAGTTTCTCAAGAAGTCTCTAGGCCAGCAGACCTTCATGTTTCTGGAGGGTTTACCCTGTCCCTTACTTTTGGAAACTCCTCTACCACTTCCAAGGTTGTGAACTCCTGATCATATTCCATTCAATATATGTATTCACGGATTTTCTAACTCTTCTCCTCTGATTGTGTCATACTTGGGCCATAGGTGTTGTCAAGGCATTGTTCTGAATGAGAGTGGGAAGATTTTTGTGTAGCACATATTTACATACACATTGGATTCATTTTTCAATTTTCCATTCAAAATACTGAATCCCTGACACTAACACATACCCTACTAGACTCTGACTACTAATCCTAATATGATGGAGAAGTATAACCCAAACAGAATAGAAATACAAGCAGTTGAGAGGAGGCATGGCGTATAGTTGGTCTTGCCTTTTGCATGATATAGGGTAGGAGTTATAAATCTTGTTAATTTTTTGTTGAAATACTCCTCCATGTGTTTTTAAAGTTAACACATATGTGAATTTCTGTCTCCCTTTTTCTGTAGCCAATTTAGCACATATATTTTTATATGCACATATAAAATCCTACCTGGTATCACACGTACATTTTTGTGAGGTGGCTAACTTGGGAGATACAAAGTATGAGAAGAGATCACTCCTCCTAAATATTTTTGGAACTGAAAATTCAAACTATGAGTGAGCTTCTTAGTTGAAAAACATTATACATAAATCCATGTTTAGTAAAATTAATATTTTTGGATCTGTGAATGATATATATTTCATGATGAATTTTGATTGCCATATATATTGCTAATTTCTAATGTATCTGTGATATATATATATATATATATATATATATATATATATATATATATAATTTTTAAAATATGAAATATATGTGTCTTATTATACACTCCCTAAATAATTCACTCATGTTCATGTATGTGGTTTTATAATCAACTTTTCATAAGATTGTTTTTAGAAATATTCATCCACCTGAAATACATATTTGTTTCCTAGAACTGAAAACTCACTTCAGTGAATGGTGCAAACAAAGCCTTATATTTCTACAGTAACTGACCCAATTTAATATCAATGAAAGTAGATTTCTATGGGACATGATGTGTATTTTGATGTTCATTTTAATTCAACACTGGTACATTACTATTTCTTCAGTTTTTATACATCGTAGAATATACATTTCTATCCACAAGTTCACAAATTTAAAGACATTTGTAACACATTCAATCACTTCCTGCTTCAGAACACATGTATTCCTCCTTGTTTTTGACTGGTTATTTCATGAGACTTCTTTCCAAACACATTATTTTCGATTTCCATAATCAATTTGGAAGCAAAACTCACACACATTTTATGATAAACTACAACCCTAATATTACCATTAGATATATAACTGGTTGGAATGAATGTATGTATATCAATGTAAGATTTCCTGTGTATTTTGGGATATCAATTTATTCCAATTTCTAAATTTGGAAACAATTATATTATTTATTCACAGTATGGTCTATTCATGCATTCTCTCTATATTCATACACACATGGTACACCTATTTGTGCCCCCAATACTAATTTATATCTCTTCAAAATATTGCTCTCAGAAATGGTGCAACAAATACTCATGTCACCTGATCTACATATACATTTTATCACAGTAATATTCTGGCCACAAAATGCAAAGTCACACTTACGACTGTACCAAAGCCTAAATGGAATGTGAGTATTGATTATGAACATCACCCATGTCCAGGTTGCCTAATGCTCTCAAATGTCAATCCTATTGGTGACTACATATTTGTTTCTTCCTAATATTATTTATTCAAACTCAAGCCTGTTGAAAATGTCTAATCCTATCGATCACTTTATCATTTGCCTGATTTTCTAATGTCTCTATTGATATCTGCTTTCCTACATATTTTCCCCAGTTCATCATTGTGACTGAGTCTTCACATCTGCTGACATTTACATTTTCTCTCTACCCGAAACCCTATTGCTAAATAACTTTTTGTCCAAATCCTATACTCACTCTTTTTCCTAATCCTACCAACTATCTTCCTAATCCTACCAACTATCCTTTTTTGACTGGAAGTTTTCTTTGACATTCAATCATCCAAGGTACAAGGTCCTATGCCATTGTGTATAGATTTATCTGAGACACATGTGCAGAACATAATTCAAACCTAAGTATCCCAATCAAGGATCCAATTCCCTTCTGGGCTTCAAATCTTACCTAGATTTCTGTTTTCATACATATATTTCCCCTCTATATATTCTTATAAATATCGCAGGTTCCCAATAACATTATTCATCCAGCAGAATGATTCCTAAGCCAAATCAAACATGTTATTAACCCTAACCATACTCTGTTCCCTCAATCTAACTTTACAGAAAAGCAGGGACAGAGTTGGTCTTACAATACAGGAATGTAAGAAATCTTCCACCTGCTGAGAAACAAAAAAGGTCCATGCAGAAATGAACCCTGGGGAAGATATAGGAAGCTATGATGGATCTGAGAGAGCAAAAGTCATCTTCCACGACAAACAACCTGGTCAGGATGAAGGGGTGTGTCTGAAGCAGTCTCTCTTTTCTTAATGTAGAGAAGATGGACAATACCAGGCCTGTGTGGAGAGCTGTTCCCGGGTGCCTATGTTTGATATACCATTCAAACTTGTGAAAGTGTCACAGGAAGTAGGGGCAGACTCCATCAATTGGGACACTTGGAAGCAACTGTTAGGACAAAGTGGTTGCCAAGGCAGTGACCTCATTCAGTTCCTGAAGGAAGTGACCTACATCACTTTCTTGGTGATGGAACTCTCTGAACTAGGGATCCAGGAAGCCTGGCACCCAGAGGCAGTCCCAGTCCCAGTCCCAGTGGCCTCACATGTTTGGATTTACCAAGGACAGCATCAGTCTTTCTTGGTAACTACTGATGTGAGGATGGCCAAATGCCAGGAAGGTCTGAAGAGGGGCCTTTCCTGAGTAAGCAGGTAGTGTCTCACCACTGGCACCTGACAACATCACAGTGTTGGCCAAGGAGTCCAGATCTGACATAGGACAGTCCATTTTGGAGTAACATACTATGGCCCATCAGTCAGAGGACACTCCGGATAGTCATAGACCTACTTGGGGGAAGGAGGTGACTTTGTGGGTGTGTGTGTGAGTTTGTGGTTTTGTCTAATGATCTGAGAATAGGTAGGAAAGTCGGTTTGTTAGGATTGGAGTGGACTGTTTCTAGTAAGTCTTTTGACAATGTGAGTGTTTCTATGTCTGTTTATCCCACTGTGTCCATGGTTGTAGACATTAGAAAAGAGAATGCATCAATGGATGTGTCCTGAATAGTAGAAAGCTTCACAACATTCATCCTGACCAATTTATGAATGGATTTTTTCTTGCCTAATGGATGGGCAAAAACCACTGTCTTCCTAAATTCCTGTTTTCTTCTTGAATTCTGGCCACTCTCCAGAATAGGCTCATGGTTTTTTTTCCAAGACATGTACCACCTCCAAGCTCTGTGACATGGCTATGTACTGGATAGCTGAAGGGAATGGGATCATCTCGGAAAACTCAGATATCATTCCAGAAAACCTGCCTTGGGTCATTTGCTTACCTATTGTTCTGTTGCCCTGAATGTCAGAAAGGTCTTTGCCTCAGGCCACCCCTTTGTGAAGCCTGAAGAAAACGGTTTTCAATGGAAATTAATGGGCATCAGCTGTAGATCTTTGCTTAATTGCTTTGGAAAGGGATGTGTCTGCATCAGACTCTTGGCCATGTGTGAGGTTGTTGAATAGATTCTCAGCACCTGATGGATCTAACGAACAATTACATGTGTGCTTCCAAAACCAAAATGGCCAAAAAAGCAGTCATTGTGGACGAAGTCTCTCGCTTTCCTCTGTAAGATTCCTGATCTCCATCAAGTGAAAATAGGGATCCTTTTTGTCTCAATCCCTGCAGAGGATAGCCCATAGGTGCTTGGGTTTTCTCATGATTCCAATTCACATAAAGAATCTATACCCGAGAGTCAGGAGGCCTCAAATTGGAGAATCAGAGCAGTATTTACGGCAGGCTTATTTGATCACTCCTGGTTCTCAGGAAGGGTGTCCAGGCAACCCTGACTTTAGGCAAATGACGGGCAAGGGAGGTTATTTTGTACACTGTCTTGGGCTGAGTCCCTCATGGAAACCTCCAGCCACAGGTTATGATGAGTCTCTATATGGAAGAAGATGAGGGCCTTGTGGGTGTGTTTTGGTTTTAATTGTGGTCATTTGTTTGGCGGTTGGAAGTGATGACTGGGTCTATCTGGGCTTGAACTCTGGTGTGATTCCCCTTAGAGTCTGAGTTCTGGAACTGATCTCAGAGAAATATTGCCATAAACTGCATTCAGATTTTAGGAGGCCACGCATGGGATTCGCCCTTGGAAACTGAGATCAAATACCAGGGTGGCTTTCCACAGAGCCTTGGAATATCAGCTAGGATATCACATGATTTTATTCTGAAAGATTTGGCAGCCATAGTTGACAGTCAGAACACGCATGGACGTCACATTAAAGACCTCAATGGGCCTGGCTTCATGTGACCTTTTGACCACTCTATGGGAAGACTTGCCTGTGAGATTTCTCCAGAGAATTTAATGAAAATAGCTTCCTCACATTTAATAGTTCCTGAATAAACTGAAACCCACAGTGCCTCCAACTTCATCCAAGAAAAATGGCTAGATAAATACAATGAAATCTTTGAAATTCCCTTAACCAGGTGGCACTGGAGAACCTTTAGATGTCTTGTTGCTGATCATGAGTGTACCAGAGAATGCCATGATTGACCGGGTTTCATGAAAATGGTGTAGAACAAAGATGCCAGTAAGTTGGAGCCTGCTGAGTAGTGGGTCTATTGCAGTGGTGGGTAGGTGTGTGATAATACATATGTGGTGTGGCCATGAGGATTTGCCATTGCTTTCCAAATGGTTTGTGACTGACATGGTGCAGCCAGCAGACCCTTCTATGTAAAGGCATCATGTTATATGGAGAGGTTTCTGGGCTAAGTTCAGAGTCAGATTTCTAAGGACAAGGGGGCAAGCTCTGTGAGATAAAAGCCTGGTTGGTGCATTCTCCTTCAGACCCTGACCCACCACAAGTGACAGAACTCCCTCCAACACTGGGTTCCAGTTGAACTCGTTGTATTTCATAAAGCATATACCAAACTCCCAGTACAGCAGCAAGAAACACCACAAAAAGTGGAGGATGACCAAATGGCTTCACAGTCCACATGGGGAGACACTTAGCATCCAGTGGCCACAGTTTACCTACAAACAGAAAATTCAGCACTGCTGCCTCATGTTCATTAGAATACAAGAAACCATGTCCTCCAGGTCACATAGATGCAGACTCAGCTTTGATGGTATCACTAGAAAGGAAGCTAAAGCTCCTTACAACAACATATATTTCAAGTGCCCAAACTCAGAGGAAGTTTTTCAAGAAGTGTTTAGGCCAGCAGAGCTCCATGTTTTTGGAGTGACTACCTGTTAGACCAGGACACAAGAAAAGACCACTGACTCTAATTAAAATCAAATTAAATTAAGCTTATTATTTCCACCAGCTGTGCTGCCTCTCCCTCACAAAATGGCGGGAATAAGACAGCAACCCCAGCTTTCCTACAGGCAGCTTAATAGCCCAGAAAATTACACAAAAGGGGGTTTACAGATAACAGAACTCTGACAAACATCACACTAATGGCAGTCTACATTTTTTTTTGCTGTCCCTACATCAGAGTTCATGAAGACCATTAGAGCGTCAGAGAGGGTTGTTGTCTCGCCAGAGAAGGCAAATATTTATGATGTGTCACTAAGGTTTCAGAGAGGGCTGCTATCTGGTCAGAGAGCCGGGCATGGATGAGTTCCAGGCGTGGGCAGGCATTGCAAGCAGGTTTAGAATTTGAAGTGATTTATGCTAAAGCCAAAATTATCTTTTCATGGCTTTTTGGCAAGATGGCTCCCAATTTTAATTAAAGATCAGGTTGGGTCTATCATTCCCCCCTTTTCTTTGTGTCCCTTTCAAATCTTTGATAGATTACGGGAAGAGCACTGAGGAAATTTTAATCCCTCAGGTAAGAGTCTCCAAATTTTTAGAACTCACCCAAAACCGATCTCCCTGATTTTACCTGACTTAATTAATTACTTATATTGATAGTCTATTTATCTTTCTCTCCATTGTTTTAAGAAGAGTGGTGTCACTCATTTTTTCTTCTTCTGACCTGAGACAGGGTGACATGAGTGGGCATGGCATGAGGGACATGAGTTGCCTTTTAGAAGTCAGTTGAGGGACATGAGTTGCCTTTTAGAAGTCAGTTCGGTTTGAAGTCTGATTGGGGAAGAACAGGTTGTAAAGTCATCTGGGGATGGGTTCTTCTATGAGAGAAACAAAAACCATGAGTACTGAAAAAATGTTGCAGCAGCTGGAACATGTCACTGTATAGAAGTTCCATCACCAGTCTTTAATATCCCCAGTTATCCGGACTGTCAACTTAACGTGTACTGTTACACTTGTCCCTCCCCATAAGATACAGTTTCATAATTTAATGTCATCTGATCTTGTAAAATCTTTTTACTAGTATGACCTCTGTGTCTCTTAGAGAAACCTTTAATTCTGTTACTCAGGGATGGATAATTGTACTAGCAAACACCAAGCCTACCTGTGTAGGTTAGGAATATCTGTAGGCCTTAAACTGAAAACTTACCCCTGTGGCAGGTCTTCTTGATAGTCTCTTTTTATAAGTATCAGGCATTTCTTTCTGAGAATTCTTCTTTGTAGCCACCAGTCTTACTTATTTTGGGAGGCAAACATAAAGTGCATACCTTAAAATTATATTATTATTATTATAATTTAAAATGCCCAGGAATGGATGTATTTTATTCTTAACTGTCTTTGCTAAGTGTTTAAGATGAAGCAGTCAAACTGACTTTTGTTTCCATCTATTGTTAACAGTCAGCTGAGCTTTTATGGGAGTCAATTCTTGGGAAACTTGAGAGCAGATTCTCAGTTCTGCTAGTGCCATTTGCGCTAGGTGGGTCCAGATCTTGCTTGACCATTTGGCTTCCCTCAGAAGCATCAGGGATGTCTCCTTTCTTTGATGACTCTCCTCTTCGTAACAAATACCCTGATTGGCTTTCTGTTCTCCAGTGGTCTCATTAATCTCCCTGATCAGGAGGAGGTTATGTGGCTCAGAGTTTCAAAGCTCTTTAGAGAAGTTCCCTGTTCCCTGGATTCAGACTGACTCAGAGGGCAAAAGCCAAATATTGGTGTTCTTGGCGCTTTTCATTTAACTTTAATTTTAAATCCTAATCTTAAACATCCAGCAAATAAATTTTAACAGCCTTATATTAAGAGTCCTGGGCTTTAATGTCTATAACTATATCATTATCTTTTTATTAATTGGGATCTGTATTTTTCTGTCTGTATTGTAAGTAATGACTTATTATCTTGAATAAACCCATGTTGTGTTCTTAAAGCAACACGTTTGTAAAACAGTAACAGAGAATCTTTAGATCACTTTTAAAATAATTTCAAAATAAAATTAACAAAAGTAAAAATACTTAGCTTGTGTAATAGCTACCCTGAATTTTTTGGCTGAGTTATACATTATATCCCCTCTTTGAGATCCTAGGAATATCGACCTTAAAAAAAAAACAACTTTTTAACATAACTTTAAAGAAATATTATTTGACCTACTGGTTTTGTAGTCATTCTCACATGTAGTAAGATGGGACACAGAGCCTTATCTCAGGTAAGGCAGGGCTCTTTATAAATCTTAAGTATTTTAGTTCTAAAGATAATCTTTATTTATAAATATCATTTGACAAAGTTTACATAAATTGTTTGAGGTCACATGAACATTAGCTAACACCATATGATATCACATTTAAAACATGAATTAAAGAAAGGCTGAAAGTTTTTAACCTTTACATCGATTAGGCTCTCATTAACTAAAAAATACATTTAAATTTTTCCCCAATGTAAAAAGTAACATAAAAGTTTACATATCTTATTGATAACAGGTAAATAAATCCCCAATATATGTTTTTACCATAAAACTTCAGAGCACCAGCTTGATATAATGCTCTTTTAAAGTTTCTACCTTACAGACTTGAATACATATAAGATATGAAAACATTGATAGCATCACAATTACATTGATGTTTCTACATTAACCAAGTTTAGCTTTTAAAGCAATGGCAGTACAGTGCTCTAAAATAACAGTTCTTATTTAATCAGTTGTTTAATTTTTATGGTTGCTTGCTCTAGAGAAAATAAAACTTAATAAACACAACGTTATGGGTAAACTTATGTTTTAAGAAATTTCTGTCTCATTAACACATGACTGATTTTTATATTCTTATACAGACTTTAATAAAAACTTATTCAGACCTTAGTAAATCAATCAGATATCTAACAAAAGTACTCTTGAATGAGTAATCCCAATCAAATTTACTTTATTTATTTATCAAAATATTAGAGAAATGTATTGACAGTGTAAACCATTTTTATGTTGAAGGAAAGGTCCTAGTACCAAGGCATATTAGACATTTTGTAGATATTAATATTTTATTAGATTTTTGAACACCTAGAAAAATTTGTAAGCTTAAATTTAAAGACATTGATTTTTATCTGTTTATCCAATTTAAATTGAAACATTTAAATCACGTGAATTAAAGATCTTTGGATCTCCTATTTAAATTTGTTTTAATGAGCGCTTTTTTATGAGCGCTCCTTGTATATGTTAGTTTGTGTATCATATATATGATATACGGACATATATATATAGACATACAACACATAACAAAAGTGTGCACACATAATAATAGTAAAGGCCTTGTAGCTTTTCTCAGGTGAAATCTCCATTGCAATGTTTCAAAATGTCTACAGTTGGTCAAAGATAGAACTGATCTGTAAAACATTAACCTAGGTCTGTATGCTCAAAATCATGAGCTCAAAAAAAAAAAGTATCTAAGGAAAAAAAAAAGAGTCCTAGAAAAAGTGACTGGCTAGTAATTAGTAAATACCATACAATTTACCTTTTTTTTTCCCCCTTAGGCCTCAAATCAGTCTCCTACTAAGATTGCAGGCTTCTTTCATTTACATTTCAACATAAGTCATGGCTGAGGTCTGGAAGGAGCAGGAAAAACTGCTATTCTGAGCAGACACCTCAGGCCTAAGGCATTTTAACCATAATTTTGAGGTTCGGATGTTGAAAATTATGATATAAATTTAAGATACAATTCACAAAATTTTATATCTTTACATCTTGTTTTGTCAAGAGATACCATTCTATGATTTACTATCCTTGTCCAAATTAATGCACTGGTACACACAGTGATATTTTCCCAGGCTATCCAATTCAAAATTGGTGAAAAAAAGACTGTATGATTGGGAAGTTACTTGCCAACTTGGAAGTAGAGTTCTTCAGTTTTCCATCCTAAGTATTTAAGTTCTCTGGCATGAATTATCTGAAATCATAAACTAAGCAATTACCTAAACCCGACTTTTAACTGCAAGATTGTGCAATGCTTCAAAAACCCATTCAGATACCAGATTGTTAAAATAAAACATCATCATTTAGACACACATTCAGCTAAGATCATTCCCAAGAAACAATTTATAATATCAACACATTATTGCACATGTCTTAAAGGGCCAGATACAAAGACACAAGACAGACAGAAAGGAGGTCCAGACTATGGCTGTCAGAGAGAACCCATTAAACCAGAGCAGATAAGAGAAAAATCTCCTACACCAGTGTGCACCATAGATATCCACAGGGGGGGGGACCACATGTTCTAACAGAGGGGCAACCTGAAATGTAAAATAAAGTGTCTCCATGGTGACTTCACTGCATTTATTGTCCCCTTTTTTCTTTTTCTCTTTTTTAACAAGACAGAGGTGGCATAATTCTTACAGTGCGGAAAGGAAGGAGGTAATTCCCTGAATCAACAGGGCTTTGGCAGCTGCTGGGAGTCCCTCAGTCCTTCCTTTTACTTACAGGATTAGCTCCTCTTGTTCAGTTCCACACCAAGCATGCTTCATCTCCTAATATTCCAGTAGACAGCTCTCACAAAGTTCCGGGGAGAAGGGGGGGTACCAAATTTGTAAATTAAAGTTCGATTCCTGAACTTGAAGCCAATTAATACCAATTTAATAATGAGGACTGAGTTTTGAGAAAAAGAAAAAGGGAGGTTTATTGCTTTGCGAACAAAGGAGAAACACAGGGGACTCTGCAAAATGTTGTGACTCTCTTGATCGGGAGCGACAAGGGGTTTTAAAGGAGTTTCACTTGTTAACCTGGGAGATGCTCAGTTCTTAGGTCCCCAGCAAGCATTGCCCTCTGCAATGGGTGTGCTCCAGGCAGCCAGCTAGGAGCTTCTGTCATCCTGCTTAACAAAGGGGGGTAAAGTTCATCGAAGTTCCCTAAAACACAGTCCAAAGGGGTGTCAGGCTTACTCTCTTTATTACCCATTTTTACGTCCAAAATACTTAAGTTTTTACCACTGAAATCACACAACAAAACAAACAAAAACAAACAAACAATCAAAAAAATAGAAGACAAAACAAAACACAAAAAACAGAAAACCAGCGCCTAAACAGAAAAACAGTGGAACAGTGCAACATCTTGCTATAGCTCCAGGGTAGGAGCGCGTGCGTGCCTGTCGGCCCCTCTCTACAGTTCCAGAGGAATTCCCTACAGAACAGAACAGAGGACAGAAAGATTCTCGTTTCTCTCCTGGAAAGGAGTATATGTGAGCCTCCCCAGGCCACATCTCTGTCATCAGAAAAGATCTCCCTTAACCGGATATCAGATGTTATAAAGGCGCCACTTACCTATGGAGGACTCCTCCACCAGGTGCTTGCTAATAGTTTTAGTGCAGAGGTTCACTGCAGTGCTCCCCGGACTAAAGGCTCTCTTCCTAATATAGAGAAGATGGACCAAATCAGACCTGTGTGGAGAGCTGTTTCTTGGTGCCTATGGTTGATATACCATTCTAATTTGTGAAAGTGCCACAGAAAGTAGGGTAAGCCTCCTTCTCATGGTACGCTTGAAAGCAACTGTTTGGACAAAGTGGTTGCCAAGGCAGTGACCTCATTCAGTTCCTGAAGGATGCAACCTCACCTCACTTCCTTGGTAATGGAACTCTCTGAACTTGGGATGCAGGAAGCCAGGCACACAGAGTCAGTCCCAGTCCCAGTCCTAGTGGTCTCACTTGATTCAATTTAGCAAGGACAGAGTCAGTCTTTCTTGGTACCTACTGATGTGAGGATGGCCAAATGCCAGGAGTACTCTGAAGAGGGGCCTTTCCTAAAAAAGCAGGTACTGGCTCACAGCTGGCTCCTGACCACTTCACAGAGTTGGACATGGAGTCCAGATCTGAGACAGGATAGGCCATATCGGGGGAACATAGTATGGCCCAGCAGTCAGAGGACACTCCGGATAGTGAGAGACCTATTTGGGGGAAGGAGGTGCCTTTGTGGGTGTGGATGTGTGTTTGTGGTTTTGTCCCATGTTCTGAGAATAGGTAGGAAAGTCGGTTTGTTTGGTTTGGAGTGAACTGTTTCTAGTAAGTTGTTTAACAAGGCGAGTGTTTCTATGTCTGTGTATCTCACTGTGTCCATGGTTGTAGACATTAGAAAAAGAGAATGCATCAATGGATGTTTCCTGTCTAGTAGAAAGTTTCCCAGCATTCATCCTGCCCAATTTATGAATGCACTAGGGCTTGCCATATCGATGGGCAACACCTGCTATCTTCCTAAGTTCCTGTTTTCTTCCTGAAATCTAGCCACTCTCCAAAATAGGCTCATGCTTTTGAGTCCACGATATGTACGACCTCCAAGCACTGTGACATGGACATGTACTGGATAGCTGAAGGGAATGACAAGCATCTCAGAAAACTCAGATATCAGTGTGACCAGGAAAGTCTCAGTGGAGAACCCCTGCAATGGGCCTTTTGATTGCCTATTTTTCTGTTTCCCTGAATTTCAGTAAGTTCTTTGCCTGAGGCCACGCCTTTGTGAATCCTGAAGAAAACAGTTTTCAAACGGAAATGAATGGGCATCACCTGTGGCTCTTTGCTTAATTGCTTTGTAAAGGGATGTGTCTGAATCAGCCTCTTGGTCCTGTGTGAGCCTGTGGCTTAGATTCTCAGCACCTGATGGATCTAAAGAACGATCCCATGTGTGGATCCAAAATCAAAATGGCCAAAAATCAGTCACTGTGGATGAAGTCCCTCACATTCCTCTGTAAGGTTCCTTACCTACATCAAGTGAGAATAGGGATCCTTTGGGTCAAATGAGTTCTTCAAAGCCCTGCAGATGCTAGCCCATAGGTTCTTGGGTTTTTTTATGAATCCAATTCAAATAAAGAATCTAAACCCCACAGTCAGTAGGCCTCAAATTGGAAAACAGAGCTGTATTAATGGCAGACCTGTTTGATAACTCCTGGTTCACAGGGAGGGTGTCCAGGCCACCCTGACTATTGGCAAATGAGGGGAAAGGGAGCTTATTTGGAACACTGTCTTGTGCTGCGCCTCTCATGGAATCCTCTTGCTAGAAGTTATGGTGAGTGTCTATATGGAAGAAGATGAGTGGCATGTGGGAGTGTCTTGGTTTTAATTGTGGTCATTTGTGTGGCGGTTGGAAGAGATAATTGGGTCCACCTTGGCTTGAACTTTGGTGCGATTCCCCTTAGAGTCTGTGTTTTGGAATTGACCTCCGAGAATGTATAAGGTCCTATGCCATTGTATATCCATATTTCTGGGACATCACTACAGAATGTAATTCAACGCTAAGTATACCAATCAAGAGCCCAATGAACTTCTGGGCTTCAAATCTTACCTATATTTCTGTTTTCATACTTATATTGAAAGGTTAATAAAATAGGTACATGTCAGTTCTTGATTTTCTGTATGCTTAACAAAACACTGTTGAAATCTTGAGAACTGTTTGCTATTCTTTTTCCCAGAATGTGCTGTCCCCAACTGCCAAACTGCAGAATGTACTCGGTCTACCAGTTGCACGCAAACCGCCCACTCGCCCTTACCCATCAATAAATTTCCCTCCCTGCCCTCTCCAAGGAAAATATATAAGCACTTCTTAAGCTGTTCTCAGGGCTCTCTGCTCTATTCAAGAGAGCTCTGAGCCCTTGCATGCCGGACTCCCAATAAAGCCTTTGCTGTTGCATGAGACAGTCTCTTGGTGGTCTCTTCAACCGACCCTCGCCCGATCTTTACATCTCGTGGCCCCAGTGAGATCCGGCAGCCGCAGATGAAAGACCCCCAACGGGCTCCTCTGGGGGTAAATAAGGCCCCTCTTTCTGGTTTCAGGATTCAGGTTAGGGTTTCACAAAATGGCTATTGGTAAAGAGCGTGAGCTCTCTCCCACGGTGACTGACACACATGTCACAGAGCCACAGGCCATGTCCCTGGGGGATGAACTCATGAAATCGAGGAACAATAGTCTCCTTGATTCAGTGATATTTTGTTTCGGATTCGGTATTGCCAGCCCATCATGTTTTGCCGGCTACTCAGTCCTGGTCTCAGTATTGGACGTCCATTGCCTGTCTTTATTGTCTTGTCTTGTCTGTGTCATGTGTCATTGCTTTTATTGTCTGTGTATATTTCATTATGGGATAGAGCACTTCAATGCCTCTGTTCCTGACCCTTGATCACTAGACCAAAGTCTGCTTAAGGGCTCAGAATCTTTCTTTTTCAGTAAAATGCCGGATCTGGCAGATTCTGTGTCTCAGAATGACCCACCTTTGTAGTCGGATGGCCCCTAGAAGGATTTTTCTACTTCGCACTAATTTGAAAAGTTCGAGATATTGTCTTTTAGCAGGGGCCACGTAGACATCCAGATCAACAGCCATATATCTTAACTTGTCAGGACCTCTACAAATCTCCTCCTCCAAGGATGAAGCCTTTCCTTGTCCCTGCACCCGCTCCTACTCCTTCCCCCACGATTCTATCTCTTTAACTCTCTGCTCCTCCTCTTGCACCCTCTGTTCTCCATGAGTCTCAAGACTCTACTGGACTCTCCTCCCCCTCCTTATCCTCTGCCTTCATCCCCCAACTCCCAACACCCTCTAAGTGATTCCCTTCCTGCTGACTCAGCCTCTCCACCATTCAAAGAAGCTAGGATGGCCCAGCACCATCCAGATGACTGTCCCGTGGCACACAGAGCCCCTACTTCCCTGGAGGAAGCTGGCCCGGCTAAAAGAACTCAGAGAACTCGCCAACGTTTTTACACCTGCCTACTTGGGATAACTGCCAACAACTCCTAGGGACTTTCTTTATGACAGAGGAATAAGAGAAAAACCTCCAAGAAACTAAAAAAAAAATTCTCGGACCTGATTGGCGACCAACACAACTTCCCAACATAATCAAAGCCAGCTTACCCTTAAACCAAACCAACTGGAACCCCAACACCTTTGAAGATAAAGAGCATCTGTCCAATTATTGCCTGGCTCTAATAGCGGGTCTCCAAGGGGCTACTAGGTGACCAACTAATTTGGCCATGGTAAGAGAAATTATTCAAAGGCCTGATGAATCTCCCTCTTTGTTTCTAGAAAGAATTATGGAGGCATATAAGAGATATACTCCTTTCGATCCTCAGGCAGCGGATCAAAATTCATCTGTAACGATGGCCTTAATTGGGCAAGCTGCCATGGATATTAAAAAAATTTAAAAGAGAGATTTAGTCAGAGAAGCCGAGAAAATATACTATAAGAGAGAAACAGGGAGAAAGAAAGGGAGCAAAGGAAGGATGAGAGAAGCAAAAGACAGACTAAGGGATTGACCAAGATCCTGGTCACAACAAGAAAGAGGCCAGAAATTAAGACGTAAGGTGACAGGAAGGGATACCTGGGTCCATGCCAGAGGCCACCCCTGGCCTCAGATCAATGTGCCTACTGTAAAAAAAAAAGGATACTGGGCCAAAGAGTGCCCTATAAAGAGACAGCCACGCCAGCCAGCCATTCTGACTCTGGAGCATGACTAAAAAAGTTGGGGCTCAGATCACTTCCCCTAGCTCAGGGTAACTTTTGAAGTGTAGCGGACCCCAGTAAACTTTGAAATGAAAACAGGAGCAGTATACTCAGCCCTTAAGACCCCACTGGGCCCTCTATCAAATAAAAGGTCTGTAGTTCAAAGAACTAATGGCAGTAAATATCGGGCTTAGACTACTAAGAGGACCATGGACCTTGGGAAAGAAAAAATCTATCACTCCTTCCTAGTAATCCAGGAATGCCTGGACCCATTGATGGGCAGAGATCTGCTCACCAAGCTCTTGGCCTAAATAACTTTTAACCCTGAAGGGCCCCAAATGAAATTTCTAAATTCTTCAGTAAAAACTCCTATAGTCACGGCTTTAACTATATTAGTAGAAGATGAACATCCACTCTTCACACCCCCCAAGACTGATCAAACAGGCAAGCTACACCAGAAATGGATAACAGATTACGCAGATGCCTGGGCAAAAACTGCTGGGTTAGGCCTGGCCGTGAAACAACCTTCAATAACAGTGGAGTTAAAAACCTCAGCCTCCCCAATCAATGTCAAATAATATCCTCTAAGCAAAAAAAGCTAAAGATGAGATAAGGCCCTATATTCAGAAATATCTGGACTTAGGGCTCCTAAGGCCCTGTCAATTGGCCTGGAACACTCCCCTGCTACTCGAAAAAAAAAGCCAGGAACCGGGGACTATTGTCCTGTTAAAGACCTAAGAGAGATCAACAACAGAGTGCAGGACATTCACCACACGGTACCTAATCCGTACAATCTGCTTAGCACTCTGAACCCTGAGCGGAAATGGTATACTGTTCTGGACTTAAAAGATGCTTTATTTTGCTTGCCTCTGCATAAAGATAGTCAGTTGCTGTTTGCTTTTGGGTGGGTAGACCCAGAAACCTGAACGTCTGGTCAACTAACTTTGACTAGACTCCCACTGGGGTTCAAAACTCCCCCACTCTCTTTGATGAAGCCCTCCACAGAGATCTCAGCAATTTCAGAACTATGCACCCCAAATCACCCAGCTTCAATACGTGAATGACCTGCTACTGGCAGCCAACACCAAGGAAAACTGTGAGTCTGGGACCCAAGCACTATTATATGAGCTTGCTCAACTTGGGTATAGAGTTTCGGCCAAAAAAGCCCAAATTTGCTAGCATGAAGTAATCTTCCTGGGCTGTTACCTTAGGGGCAGTAAACGATGGCTCACTGAGCCCAGAAAACAAACCATTGTGTAGATACCACCCCCATCTAACAGGAGACAACTCAGAGAGTTTCTTGGGACTGCTGGCTTTTGCAGGTTATGGATACCTGGGTTTGCGTCTTTAGCTGCTCCTTTATACCCGGTGTTAATGGGAGATGCCCAATTCCAATGGACCCCTGATCACCAGGAAGTTTTTGATAACATCTATGGACACTGACACTGAACGCCTCAACTTCACTGAGCTCAGGCTGCAATTACAGAAAGCCCTACACTACGTTAAAAATGTACACCAACTCACTCACCTTGGTTCAATGAAACTGCAGGCATTCCTGTAGGATTAAGAACAGAGTTTTCCACTAACCGACTCACAGCGAAAGGAAATAACTGAACTGGTAACAAAAGCCTGTCGAGTGCGTCAATTGGTTAATGCTTACCCTTCCAGTTTCCTAGAGGAAAGCACCTACGAGGAACCAGAAAACGACAATTTTGGGAAGTGGACAATAGTGAAATTAAGCCAGCAATGTATGGGCTTAAATATCTCCTAGTCTTTGTAGATACATTTTCAGGATGGACTGAAGCCTTACACACAAACACACACACACACACACACAAACACCCAAACTGCACAAATGGTTTTCAAGAAGATCCTGAAAGATATTTCTCCAAGATACGGTCTGCCTAAGGCAATAGGGTCTGATAATGGACTGGTGTTCATGGCTCAGGTAAGTCAGGTGTTCACTGGGACCCTGTGGATTAATTTGAAGTTACATTATGCTTATATACCCCAGAGCTCAGGACAGGTAGAAAAAATAAATAGAACCATTAAAGAGACCTTAACGAAATTAAGCTTAGAGCCCGGCATAAAAGATTGGATTATGCTCCTGCCTTATGCACTGTTTCATGCGAGAAATACTCCCTCTCTTTCTTTGTGTAACCTCACCCCCTATGAAATTCTCTATGATGCCCATCATCCAGTAAGGAACCTAACCCCAACTCTAAGGCCTAATGATCACTTCCACACCCCCTTGCTTGACAGACTTAAAGTCATTGAAAGAACTCAGCGATACCTGTGGAAACAGCTGGCCACTGCCTACCAACCTTGGGAGGAGGGGACTCTAAGTCAATATCAAGTAAGAGACTTCGTCTACATAAGACAACATCAGGTGTCATCCCTGGAACCCCACTGGAAAGGAACATACCAGGTGCTACTTATAAAACCTAAAGCGGTAAAAGTAGACAGAATCACTTTTTGGATCCATGCCTCTCATCTCAAGCCTTCGCTGTGTCCAGACTCTTGTTGGAAACTGGAAAAGCCTGCTAACCATTTCAAATTGCGTATTCGCTATGTGGATAAGACTATAGACTCTCCCCTTGGCCACCAGTAGTTCTAACCCTCATCATTCCGTTCAGCAGCAATGGCTGATCACAAATCCTACTAGACAAGAAGTATGGTCTATCTCGCATACAGCCCCCTTAGAGACCTGGTGGCCATCTATCCACCCAGACATTTGTCAGCTCGGTATAGGTCTTTCCTATTGAGATATCCCTGATGAAGAGGATCCCACTAAAATTCCATTAAATCTCTTCTGTACCATAGATAATGGAAACAAAAATTATGGATGCAGGGACACGCGAGACAGATTCAGGTTGGCTAGCCTAGATTACTATGTTTGCCTAGCGGACTATCAAAGGCACAAACAGCCAAGGCTGTGTCAGGGAGAAGCCGACCTCTTGTGTAAGTCAAGTGAATGTGAGCATACAGGGGCTGCCTGGTGGAACCCAAACTCCTCATCAAATTCAGTACACAGCATTGGCCATATTACCAATTAGACAACCAAATACTATGGCCCCCAGAGGGTTCTCTAGATCCTCAAATTCTGCGTGACATTTTTAACTTTGGCAAGTTCTCAAAAGGGGGAAATTTCCCTATGTGGACTCCTTTTCCCTCCTTTGCTCACATCCTGTACTATGCTTCTCCAATAGTTCCTCACCCTCAGCCTTCTGCTCTAGACTCTCTGCTATCATTCCCATCTTAGCAACCTGATTTCTCCTCTCCAATTACTAAATCAAAAACCTAAACCTCCGCTGGTTCTCAGAACATTGCCCCCTTGCTGAGGTAGCAGGTACCAAGGTACCCCTTCACCCACTCACTCCTCTCTTTTCCTGTCAGTGCCTGACTAGGTCCCAGCAAGTCCTCTAGCAAGCTAACCCAAAGCTCAAACCAGCTGATAAGAGGCCTCAGACCCCTATACAAGATGTAATGAAAATGGCCTTTAAAGTTGCTTTGTCATCACTGAAAACAGGTTTCTAAGAATTTAAAGTCCCTCAAAGGCTTTTTGGAATATTTACTCCCATCTTCCCCTCTGCTCTAGCTGTTCTACTGCTCAAGTTTTGTTTTAGGAAAATCCCAAACCCCTTTCCCATTTTTCTTTTACATCTCTCTTTCCTCATTCTTAGATCCACGGAGCTGCTCTCAGCCTCGACTACCCCGTCTTCCCCCTCTGTACTAGGTCCATAGAAATGTCTTAAATGACCTTCTCCAGAAGTCTTCACCAAGGCTTACTTTAAGTCTTTCAGCAAAAGAGTCCCTCTGAAAGAGTTCAATGTACATAAACTTGCACTTTTCGTGTTGCCCTGTTCTACTTGACCACTGGCCTGAAAAATCACCACCCCTAAGCTAGACACCTCCTTACCAGTTTTTCACAAAATATGTGAACAAGGCCTCTGGCCTTGAGCTGGGGCTTCACCGAGATGGCTACATTTCTAAGATAAAAATGTTAGCAACTGGGCTCCATGGTGACAGCTGGCAGGGAGAAAAAAAAGAGACAAAAAAGCTCTCCCCTTCCAAGGTGTCCTTGAAAAGTTAACTTGCCCAGAACAGAGGAAAAAAAAAACAGAAAAAAAAACTAATTTTTGTGAATTTCTGCAGACTGTGAACTTCTGAGCCCCTTCCCTTACATGTTGGGTACAAACTCTAAAACTACCAAAACTTGGGTTTCAGGGGATTAATTGATTACAAAAGAAGCAATGCCCTCTAAATCCGGATGCAACCAAATAAGAATGTTTTCCTCACTTTGGTGCTATCTTAGGTGCATTTTCTTGTCCATCCATAAAACAGTATAATTCTCTACACTTTAACATTATTTATGTTTTCATAAAATGGTCAATAGATGTGATTAATTATGTAATGATGTAGATGTTTTTCAGAGTGCTCTATCATGACGCAGGTTCATTTAAAGTTCAAATAGGGGGGCATACAACCCGGTTCCACCGGAAACCTGTATCCCTCACTTTAGCCATCCTATTAGGAATAATAATTGCTGAAGGCGTGGGCACAGGAAGAACTGCCCTAGTCCATGAGACACAACAAAGACACAATTAGAAGCAGAAATAGACCAAAGCTTAAAGACATTAAAAACCGGCATCACAGCTTTACAGGAATTTTAACCTCTCTCGCTCTGAAGTTGTTTTATAGAGAGGGCGAGTGTTGGACCTCCTCTTCATGAGAGAAAGGTGCCTTTTTGCTTGCATTGAGGGAAGAATGCTGTTTTTATGCCGACAATACTGGAGTTGTAAAAGAATCAATGAGTAAATTAAGAAAACGACTTGAAGAGCGTCAAAGAGAGACAGAGGCCCCAGAAGGAAGGTTTGAGTCTTTGTTCACATAGTCAACCTGGTTAACTACGCTTTTATCTGCCAGGGCCGTTCCATTAATAATCCTCATATTATTGCTAACGGTAGGACCCTGTTTGCTCAACCGTGTAGTTTCCTTTCTAAACCAAATCGAACATGTTATTAAACCTAACCATACACTGTTCTCTCAATCTAATTTTACACAAAAGTGGGGACAGAGTTCGTCTTAAAATACAGGAATATAGAGGATCTTCCACCTGCTGAGAAACTCAAGGGTCCATGCAGAAATGATCCCTGGAGAAGATGTAGGCAACTATGAAGTTCCTGAGAGAGCAGAAGTCTTCCATGGCAAACAACCTGCTCAGGATGAAGGGATGTGTCTGAATCAGCCACTCTCTTCTTAATGTATAGAAGATGGACCAAAGCAGGCATGTGTTGAGCTGCTCCTGCATGCCTATGGTTGACATACCACTCTAACTGGTGAAAGTGTCACAGGAAGTAGGGGCAGCCTCCTTCTCAAGAGAACCTTGGAAGCAACTGTTAGGACAAAGTTGTTGCCAAGGCAGTGACCTCATTCAGTTGCTAAAGGAAGTGACCTCACCTAACTTCCTTGGTGATGGAACTCTCTGAACTTGGAATCCAGGATTCCAGGCACCAAGAGCCAGTCCCAGTCCCTGTCCCAGTGGTCAAACTTATTTTGATTTACCAAGGACAGACTCAGTCTCTCTTGGAACCTACTGATGTGAGGATGGCCAAATGCAAGTAAAGCTATGAATAGGGGCCTTTCCTGAGAAAGCAGGCAGTGACTCACCGCTGGCTCCTGACAACTTCACAGAGTTGGCCAAGGAGACCAGATTTGAGACAGAACAGGCCATTTCCAGAGAACATAGTATGGCCCACCAGTCAAAGGACATTCCGGATAGTCACAGACCTACATGGGGGAAGGAGGTGCCTTTGTGGTGTGGGTGTGGGTTTGTGGTTTTGTCTCATGTTCTGAGAATAGGTATGAAAGGCGGTTTGTTTTGTTTGGAGTGAACTGTTTCTAGTAAGTCGTTTGACAAGGTGCGTGTTTCTATGTCTATGTATCCCACTATGTCCGTGGTTGTAGACATTAGAAAAGAGAATGCATCAATGAATATGTCCTATCTAGTAGAAAGCTTCCCAGCATTCATCCTGCCCTATTTATGAATGGACTGCAGCTTGCCTTATTGATGTGAAACACCTGCTATCTACCTAAGTTCCTGTTTTCTTCCTGAATTCTCGCCACTCTCCAGAATAGGCTCATGGTTTTGTGTTTAAGATATGTACAACCTTGAAGCTCTGTGACATGACCATGTACTGAATAGCTGAAGGGAATGGCGAGCATCTAAGAAAACTCAGATATCAGTTTGACCAAGAAAGTCTCAGTGAAGAAACCCTGCTTGGGGCCTTTTGTTTACCAATTCTTCTGTTGCCCTGAATGTCAGGAAGGTCTTTTCCTCAGTCCACCACTTTGTGAAGTCTGAAGAAAACAGTTTTCAAATGGAAATGAATGGGCATTACCTGTGGCTCTTTGCTTAATTGCTTTGGAAAGGATGTGTCTGAATCAGCCTATTTGCCTTGTGTGAGGGTGTGGCTTAGATTCTCAGCTCCTGATGGATCTAAAGAAAGATCCCATGTGTACATCCAAAACCAAAATGGCCAAAAGAGCAGTCCTTGTGGATGAAGTCTCTCGCCTCTTCTGTAACTTTCCTGACCTCCATCAAGCCAGAATAGGGATCCTTTGGGTCAAATGAGTTCTTCAAAGCCCTGCAGAGGCTAGCCCATAGTTTCTTGGGTTTTCTCAAGACTCCAAATCACATAAGGAATCCAAACTCCACAGTCAGTTGGCCTCAAATTGAAAAAGCAAAGCAGTATTAATGGGAGGCCTATTTGATCTCTCCTGGTTCACAAGAAGGGTGTCCAGGCCACCCTGACTTTAGGCAAATTAGGTGCAAGAGAGCTTATTTTGGACACGGTCTTGGGCTGTGCCCCTCATGGAAAACTTTTGCCAGAGGTCATTATGAGTGTCTATATGGAAAAAGATGAGCGCCACATTGGAGTGTTTTGTTTTAAATTGTGGTCATTTGGGTGGCGGTTGGAAGAGATGACTTGGTCCACATGTTCTTGAACTCTGGTGTGATTCCCTTAGAAACTGAGTTCTCAAACTGACCTCAGAGAAATATTGCCATGAATAGTGATGAGATTTTATGAAGCCAGGCATGAGTGTCGCCCTTGGAAACTAAGTTCTAGGCCCAGGATGGCTTTCCACAGAGCACTAGGCCTCTCAGCCAGGATACCACATGATTTTATTCTGAAAGATTTGGCACTCATAGTTGAGAGTCAAAACTCATATGGACCTCACATTGTAGACCTCAATGGGCATAATATCATGTGATCTTTTGGCCACTCTTTGGGAATCCTTACCTGTGAGTGTTCTCCAGAACTTTCATTGAAATGAGCTTCCTAACCATTTAATGGTTCCTGAAAGAATTGAAACTCACAGTGCCTCCAACTTCATCCTTGAAAAATGGCTAGAAAAATACCATAAAATTTTTGAAATTCCCATCACCAGGTGGCACTGGAGAACCTTTGGATGTCCTGTTACTGATCATGAATATACCAGACAGTGCCTTGATTGACTGGGTTTCATGTAAATGGTGTAGAACAGAGATGCCAGTAAGTTGGACTCTGTTGAGTAGTTGTACTAGAGCAGTGGTGGGCAGGTATGTGATAAAACATCTGTGGTGGGGCCATGTGAATCTTCCATTGGCTTCAAAATGGCTTGTGACTGACATGGTGCAGCCAACAGAACCTTCCATGTAAAGGCAACTTGTTATATGGAGAGTTTTCAGGACATTGTTCAGAATCAGGTTGCTATGGTCAAGGGGGCAAGCTATGTCGGATAGAATCCTGGTTCTTGTATCCTCCTGCAGAACCTGACCCACCACACATGACAGAACTCCCTCTAGCACTGAGACCCAATTGAACTCCTTCTATTTCGTGAAGCAAATACCAAACTCCCAGTGCAGCAGGAAGAAACAAAACGAAAATGGAGGATGACCATATGGCTTCAAAGTGCACATGGAAAGACATTTAGCCCCCAGTGGCCACAGTTTACCTAAAAAGAGAATTTGGCACTGCTGCCTCATGTTCATTGGGAAATAAGAAAGCATGTCCTCCAGGTCTCATAGATGCAGACCAAGCTTTTATGGTATCACTAGAAAGGAAGCTAAAGCTCCTGACAACAACATATTTTTCAAGTGCCCAACCTCACAGGCAGTTTCTCAAGAAGTGTCTATGCCAGCAGACCTCCATGTTTGTGGAGGGTTTACCCTGTCCCTTACCTTTGGAAACTCCTCTGCCACTTCCAAGGTGTGGGCTCCTGAGCATATTCCATTCCAGATATTTGTTCACAGATTTTCTAAATCTTCTCCTCTAATTGTGTCTTACTTGGGGCGAAGGTATTGTCAAGGCATTGTTCTGGATGAGAGTGGGAAGATTTTTGTGTAGCACATATTTACATACACATTGGATTCATTTTTCAATTTTCCATTTGAAATACTGAATCCTTGACACTAACCTATACCCTACTAGATTCTGACAACTAATTCTAATATAATGGAGAAAAATAACCCAAACAGAATAGAAATACTAGCACTTCAGAGGAGCCATGGTGTATAGTTGGTCTTCCCTTTTGCATGATATAGGGTAGGAGTTATAAATCTTGTCAATTTTTTGTTGAAAGAGTTCTGCATGTGTTTTTAAAGTTAACACATATGTGAATTCCTGTCTCCCTTTTTCTGTAGCCAATTCAGCACATGTATTTTTATATGAACATATAGATTCCTACCTGGTATCACACCTATATTCTTGAGAGGTGGCTAACTTGGCAGAGACAAAGTGTGAGAAGAAATCACTCCTCCTAAATGCTTTTGGAACTGATAATTCAAATTATGCGTGAGCTTCTTAGTTGAAAAACATGATACATAAATCCATGTTCAGTAAAATTAATATTTTTGGATCTGTGGATGATATATATTTCAAGATGAATTTTAATTGGCATATATTGCTACTTTTTAATGTCTCTGTGTGTGTTTTGTATATATATATATATATATATATATATATATATATATATATATATACTCTCTAGATTTTTCAAAATATGAAATATATGTGTCTTATTATACACTCTCTAAATTCATTCTTGTTCATGTATGTGGTTTTATATTCAAATTTTCATAAGATTATTTTCAGAAATATTCATCCACCTGAAATACATATTTGTTTTATAGTATTGAAAACTCACTTCAGTAAATGGTGCAAACAAATCCTTATATTTTTACAGTAACTGACCAACTTTAACATCAATGCAAGTAGATTCCTATGGGACATGATGTGTATTTTGACGTTCATTTTTATACAACACTGGTACATTACTATTTCTTCAGTTTTTGTACATCATAGAATATACATTTCATCCACAACTTCATAAATTTAAAGAAATTTGTAACACATTCTATCACTTCCTGCTTCAGAACATATGTATTCCTCTTTGTTTTTGACTGGTCATTTCATGAGACTTCTTTCCAAACACATTATTTTCGATTTCCATAATCAATTTTGAAGCAAAATTCACACACTCTTTATGATGAACCACACCCGTAATATTTCCATTGGATGTATAAATGGTTGGAATGAATGTATGTATATCAACATATGATTCCCTGTGTATATTCAGATATCAATTTATTCCAATTTCTAAAGTTCGAACCAGTTATATTATTTATTCGCACTATGGTCTATTCATGCATTATCTCTATATTCATACACACATGGTACACCTATATGTACCCCCAATACTAATTTATACCTCTTCAAAATATTGCTCCAAGAAATGGTGGTAGAAATACTCATGTCACCTGATCTACATATACATTTTATCACAGTAATATTCTGGCCACAAAATGCAAAGTCACACTTACGATTGTACAAAAGCCTAAATGGAATGTGAGTATGGATTATGAAAATCACCCATGTCCAGGTTGCCTAATGCTCTCAAATGTCAATCCTATTGGTGACTACATATTTGTTTCTTCCTAAGATTATATTCAATCTCAAGCCTGTTGAAAATATCTATTGCTATCACTCATTTTATACTTTGCCTGATTTCCTTATGTCTCTATTGATATCTGCTTTCCTACATATTTTCCCCAGTTCATCATTGTGACTGACTCTTCACATGTGCTGACATTTACATTTTTTTGTGTACCTGAAACCCTATTGCTAAAGAACTTTTTGTCCAAATCCTATACTCACACGTTTTTCTAATCTTACCAACTATCTTCATAATCTTACCAACTCTCCCTTTTTGAATGGATGTTCTCCTCAACATTCAATCATCTAAGGTACAAGATCCTATGCCATTGTGTATAGATTTATCTGAGACATCTGGGCAGAACATAATTCAAAGCTAACTATTCCAATCAAGGACCCAATGACCTTCTGGGCTTTAAATCTTACTGAGATTTCTGTTTTCATACATATATTTCACCTCTATAATCTTATAAATATCACAGGTTCCCAATACCATTATTCATCCAGCAGAATGATCCTAACCCAAATCAAAAATGTTATTAACCCTAACCATACACGATTCCCTCAATCTACCTTTATAGAAGAGCAGGGACAGAGTTGGTCTTACAATACAGGAATGTAGGAGATGTTCAACCTGCAGAGAACCTCAAAGGTCCATGCAGAAATGATCCCTGGAGAAGATATAGGCAGCTATGAAGGACCTGAGAGAGCAAAAGTCATCTTCCATGACAAACAACCAGGTAAGGATGAAGGGATGTGTCTGAAGCAGTCTCTCTCTTCTTAATCTAGAGAAGATGGACCAAACCAGGCCTGTGTGGAGAGCTGTTCCCGGGTGCCTATGGTTGATATTCCATTTTAATTTGTAAAAGTGTCATAGGAAGTAGGGGCACGCTCCATTTCATGGACCCTTGGTTGCAACTGTTAGGACAAAGTGGTTGCCAAGGCAGTGACCTCATTCAGTTCTGGAGGAAGTGACCTACGTCACTTTCTTGTTGATGTACCACTCTGAACTTTGGATCCAGGGAGACAGGCACCCTGAGGCAGGCCCAGTCCCAGTCCCAGTGGTCTCACATGTTTGGATTAACCAAGGACAGAGTCAGTCTTTCTTGGCAAATACTGAATTGAAGATGGACAAATGCCAGGAAAGCTCTGAAGAGGGGCTTTTTTTTTTTTTTTTTTTTGATAAAGCAGGCAGTGGCTCACCGCTGGCTCCTGACAACATCACAGTGTTGGCCAAGGAGACCAAATCTGACATACAACAGCCCATTTCAGGGGAACATAGTATGGCCCACCAGTCAGAGGATGCTCTGGATAGTCACAGACCTACTTGGGGAAAGAAGGTGCCTTTGTGGGTGTGTTTGTGTGTTAGTGATTTTGTCTCATGTTTTAAGAATATGTAGGAAAGTCGGTTTGTTTAATTTGGAGTGGCCTGTTTCTAGTAAGTCCTTTGAGAAGGTGAGTGTTTCTGTGTATCCCACTGTGTCCGTGGTTGTAGACAATAGAAAAGAGAATGCATCAAAGGATGTGTCCTGTCTAGTAGAAATCTTTGCAGCATTCATCTTGTCCAATTTATGAATGGACTGCAGCTTACCTTATAGATGGGCAACACCTACTACCTTTCTACATTCCTGATTTCTTCCTGAATTCTGGCCACTCTCCCATAGGCTCATGGTTTTGTGTTCAAGATATGTATCTCCTCCACAATCTGGGACATGGCCATGTACTGGATAGCTGAAGGGAATGGTGAGTATCTCAGAAAACTCAGATATCAGTGTGACCAGGAAAGTCTCAGTGGAGAAACTCTGCTTTGGGAATTTGCTTTCCTATTGTTCTGTTGCCCTGAATGTAAGGAAGGTCTTTGCCTAAGGCCACACCTTTCGAAAGCCTGAAAAAATCAGTTTTCAAATGGAAATAAATGGGCATCACCTGAGGATCTTTGCTTAATTGCTTTGCAAAGGGAAATGTCTGAATCCGCCTCTTAGTGCAGTGTGAGTCCATGGCTCAGATTCTCAGCACCTGATGGATCTAAAGAAAGATCCCATGTGTGCATCCAATTCCAAAATGGCCAAAAGAGCAATCATTGTTGATGAAGTCTCTTGCTTTCCTCTGTAAGGTTCCTGATCTCCATCAAGTCAGAAGAGGGATCCTTTGGGTCAACTGAGTCCTTCAAGCCCTGCAGAGGCTAGCCCATAGGTGCTTGGGTTTTCTCATGACTCCAAATCACATAAAGAAACTATACCTGACAGTCAGTATGCCTCAAATTGGAGAAGCGGAACAGTATTAATGGCAGGCATCTTTGATCAGCCCTGGTTCACAGGAACGGTGTCCAGAAACACTGACTTTAGACAAATGAAGGGCCAGGGAGCTTATTTTGACATTGTCTTGTGCTGTGTGCCTCATGGAAACTTCCAGCCAAGGTTATGATTTGTGTCTATATGAAAGAAGATGAGGGGCATGTGTGAGTGTTTTGGTTTTAATTCTGGTCATTTGTGTGGCGGTTGGAAGAGATGACTGGGTCACCAGGGAATGAACTCTGGTGTGTTTCCCCTTAGAGACTGAGTTCTGAAACTGACCTCAGAGAAGTATTGCCATGAATTGTGTTGGGATTTTAGGAGGCCACGCATGAGAGTCGCCCTTGGAACCTGAGATCTAGGACCAGGGTGGCTTTCCACAAAGAACTGGGAATCTCAGCCTGGATATCACATGATTTTATTCTGAAAGACTTTGAAGACATAGTAGAGAGTCAAAACACATAGGACCTCACATTGTAGACCTCAATGGTCCTGGCTTCAAGTGACCTTTTGTCCACTTTTTGGAAAGCCTTGCCTGTGAGAGTTCTCCAGAATTTTCTTTGAATTGAGCTTTCTCAACATTTAATGGTTTCTGAATAACTGAAATTCACAGTGCATCCAATGTCATCCTTGAAAAATGGCTAGATAAATACCATGAAATTTTTGAAATTCCCATGACCCGGTGGCACTCAAGAAACATTGGATCTCCTATTGCTTATCATGAGTGTACCAGAGAGTGCCTTGATTGACAGGGTTTTCTGAAAATTGTTTAGAACAGACATGCCAGTAATTTGTAGCCTGCTGAGTAGTGGGCGTAGAGCAGTGGTGGGCAGGTGTGTGATAAAGTATCATGGTGGGTCCATGTGGATCTGCCATTTACTTCCAAATGGCTTGTGACTGACATAGTGCAGACTTCAGACCCTTATATGTAATGGCATCTTTTTATATGGCGAGGTTTCAGGGCAATGTTCAGAATCAGGTTGCTATGAACAATGGGGCAATCTTTGAGAGATAGAAACCTGGTTTGTGCATTTTCTTGCAGACCATAACCCACCACACGTGACAGAACTCTCTCCAGCACTGTTTCCCAGTTGAACTCCTTGTATTCCGTGAAGCATGTACCAAACTCCAAGTGCAGCAGCAAGAAACACCACGAAAATTGGAGGATGACCAAATGGTTTCACAGTCCACACGGGGAGAAAATAAACCCCCAGGGGCCACAGTTTATCTACAAAGAGAATTCAGCACTGCTGCCTCGTGTTCATTGGAAAATAAGAAACTTTGTCCTCCAGGTCACATTGATGCAGACCCAGCTTTGAGGGTATCACTACAAAGGAAGCTTAACTCCTGACAAAAACCTATATATCAGTGCCCAACCTCTGTGGCAGTTTCTCAAAAAGATTTAGGCATGCAGAGCTCCATGCTTGTGGAGTGTGTATCCTGTCCTTACTTTTGAAAACTCCTATACCACCTCCAAGTTTGTGCACTCCTGAGCATTTTCCATTACAGAAATGTAATCACAGATTTTGCAACTTTTCTTCTCTAATTGTGTCTTACTTGGGGCGAAGATAATTTCAAGGCATTGTTCTGGATGAGAGTCGGAAGATTTGTTTTAGCACATATTTGCATACACATTGGATTAATTTTCCTATTTTTCCATTCGCAATTCTGAATCCCTGACACTAACCCATATTCTAATAGACTCCGACTACTAATCCTAATATGATGGAGAAAAATAACCCAAACAGTACGTAAATACATGCAGTTCAGGGTTGGACTTGCCTTTTGCATGATAAAGGGTAGGAATTATGAATCTAGTCAATTTTTAATTGAAATAGTTCTCCATGTGTTTTTAAAGTTAACAAATATGTGAATTACTGTCTCTCATTTTCTGGAGCCTATTCAGCACATGTATTTTTATATGCACAAATAGAATCCTACATGGTATCAAACGTACATTCTTTTGAGTTACATGACTTGGCAGATACAAATTGTGAGAAGTGATCACTCGTCCTAAACGCTGTTAGAACTGAAAATTCAACCTATGGGTGAGCTTCCCAGTGGAACAACATTATACATAAACCCATGTTCAGTAAAATGAATGTTTTTGCATCTTTATGATATATATTTCATGATGAATTTCGATTGGCATATATATTGCTACTTTTTAATTTCTGTGTTTGTGTGTGTGTGTGTCCATATTTGTGTATCTGTATCTATCTATCTATGTATCTATATATATATATATATATATATATATATATATATATTATATATACTGTCCAGATTTTTAAAAATATGAAAAATATGTGTCTTATATACACTCCCTAAATTCATTCATGTTCATGGATGTGGATTAATAATCAACTTTTCACAAGATTATTCTTAGAAATACTCATACACATAAAATACATAGTTGTTTCCTAGTACTGAGAACTAACTTCAGTGAAAGGTGCATACAAATTCTAATATGTCTGCATTAACTGACCCAGTTTAACATCAATGCATGTTGGTTCCTATGGGACATGATGTGTATTTTGACGTTAATTTTTATTCCACACTGGTACATTACTATTTCTTCAGTTTATGCACATCATAGGATATATATTTCATTCACTAGTTAGCAAATTTATAGGCATTTGTTTCACTTTTAGTCACTTCCTGCTCCAGAACACATGTATTTCTCTATGTTTCTTGACTGGTCTATTCATGAGACTTTTTTTTCCAAATATATTGTTTTCGATTTCCATAATCAATTTTGAAGAAAAACTCACACACCCTTCATGATTAACCATAACCATAAGATAATCATTAGATATATAACTGGTTGGAATTAATGATTGTACATCAATATAACATTTCTTATATATTTTCAGATATCCATTCAATCCATTATTTAAAGTGGATCCAGTTATATTATTTATTCACAGTATGGTCTATTCATGCATTATGTCTATATTAATAGAAGCAGGGTACACCTATTTCTACCCCCATACTAATTTATAAATCTTCAAAATATTGCTCTCAGAAATGGTGGAAGAAATACTCATGTCACCTGATCTACATACACATTTTATCACAGAAATATTCCGGACACAAAAAGCAAAGATCACACTTACAATTGTACCAAAGCCTAAATGGAAAGATAGCATGCATTACTAAAAACATCCATGTGCAGGTTGCCTAATGCTCTCAAATATCAATCCTATTGGTGACTACATATTTGTTTCTTCCTAAGATTATATATTCAACTTCAAACCTGTTGAAAATGTTTAACCCTATCACACACTTTATACTTTGCTTGATTTCCTAATATCTCTATTGATATCTGCTTTCCTACATGTTTTCCCCAGTTCATCATTGTGACTGACTCTTCACATGTGCTGACATTTACATACACTCTCTACCCGAAACCCTATTGCTGAAGAACTTTTGGTCCAAATCCTATACTCACTCTTCTTTCTAAACCTACCAACTTCCTTCCTAATCCTACCGAATATCGCTTTTTGACTGGATGTTCTCTTCAGCATTCAATCATCCAAGGTACAAGGTCCGATGTATATTGATTTATCTGAGACATCTGTGCAGCACATTACTCAAAGTTAGGTATCCCACTCAAGTCCCCATTGCCCTTCTGGGCTTCAAATCTTACCTAGATTTCTGCTTTCATACTTATATTTCACATGTATACTCTTGTAAATATCACAGGTTGCCAATACCATTATTCATCCTGCAGAATGATTCGTAACCCAAATCGAACATGTTATTAACCCTAACCATACACTGTTCCCTCAATATAACTAACTTAAGAGCAGCAACAGAGTGGGTCTTACAATATAGGAATGTAGAAGATCTTCCCCCTGCTGAGAACCTCAAAGATCCATGAAGAAATGATCCTTGGAGAATATGTAGGCAGCTATGTAGGACCTGAGAGAGCAATAGTCATCTTCCATGGGAAACAACCTGGTCAGGATGAATTGATGTGTCTGAGTCAGCCTCTCTCTTCTTAATGTAGAGAAGATGGACCAAACCAGGCCTCTGTGGAGAGCTGTTCCAGGGTGCCTATGGTTGATATATCATTCTAACTTCTGAATGTGTCACAGGATGTTGGGGCAGCCTCTATCTCATGGGAACCTTGAAAGCAACTGTTAGGACAAAGTGGTTACCAAGGCAGTGACCATATTCAGTTCCTGAAAGAAGTGACCTCACTTCACTTCCTTGGTGATGGAATTCTCTGAACTTGGGATCCAGGAAGCCAGGCACCAAGAGCCAGTCCCACTCCAGACCCAGTGGGCTAACTTGTTTGCTTTTCCCAAAGACATAGTCAGTCTTTCTTGGTACCTGCTGATATGAGGTTGGCCAAATGCCAGCAGAGCTCTGAAGAGGGGCCTTTCCTGAGAAAGCAGGTAGTGGCTCACCGCTGGCTCCTTACAACTTCACAGAGTTGGACAAGGAGACCAGATGTGAAACAGGACAGGCCATTTTGGGGGAACATAATATGGCCCACCAGTCAGAAGACACTTCGGATAGTCACAGACCTATTTAGGGGAAGAAAGTGCCTTTGCCGTTGTAGGTGTGAGTTTGTGGTTTTTTCTCATGTTCTGAGAATAGGTAGGAAAGGTGGTTTGTTTGGTTTGGAGTGGACTGTTTCTAGTAAGTCGTTTGACATTGTGAGTGTTTCTATGTCTGTGTATCCCACTGTATCCATGGTTGTAGACATTAGAAAACAGAATGCATCAATGGATGTGTTGTCTCTAGTTGAAAGCTTCCGCGATTCATACTGCGCAATTGATGAATGGACTGCAGCTTGCCTTATGGATGGGCAACATCTATTATCTTCTAAAGTTCCACTTTTCTTCATGAATTCTGGCCACTCTCCAGAATAGACTCATGGTTTTGTTTCCCAGATATGTAACACCACAAGGCTCTGTGACATGGCCATGTTCTGGATAGCTGAAGGGAATGAGAGCATCTCAGAAAACTCAGATATCAGTGTGACCAGTAAAGTCTCAGTGGAGAAACCCTTCTTTGGGCCATTTGCTTAATTCTATTTCTATTACCCTGAATGTCAGAAAGGTCTTTGCCTCAGGCCACCCCTTTGTGTAGCCTGAAGAACACTGTTTTCATATGGAAATGAATGGACACCACCTGTGGCTCTTTGCTTAATTGCTTTGGAATGGGATGTGTCTGAATCAGCCTCTTGTCCTTGTATGAGGTTGTGGCTTAGATTCTCAGCACCTGATGGATTTAAAGAAAGATCCCATGTGCTTTCAAAACTAAAATGTCCAAAAGAGCAGTCATTGTGGATGAATATTTTTGCCTTCTTGTTTTAGGTTCCTGAACTCCATCAAGTGAGAATAGGGATCATTTGGGTCAAATGAGTTCTTGAAATCCTTGCAGAGGCTACCCCATATGTGCTTGGGTTTTCTTATGACTCCAAATCACATAAAGAATTATACCCTACAGCCAGTAGGCTGAAATTGGAGAAGTGGAACCCTTTAACAGCAGGAATATTTGATCACTCCTGGTTCACAGGAAGAGTGTCCAGGCCACCATGATTTTAGGCAAATAAGGGGCAAGTGAGCTTATTTTGGACACTACCTTGGGCTCATAGAAACCTCCAGCTAGAGGTTATGAGGAGTGTCTACATGGAAGAAGATGATGGGCCTGTGGGAGTGTTTTGATTTTAATTGTGGTAATTTTTCTGGCGGTTGGAAGGGATGACTGGATCCACCTGGGCTTGAACTCTGGTGTGATTCCCCTTAGAGACTGCATTCTGGAATTGACCTCAGAGAAGTATTGCCATGAATTGTGTTGGGATTTTAGGAGGACACACATAAGACTCACTCTTGGAAACTGAGATCTATGCCCAGGGTGGCTTTCCACAGAGGCCTTGGAATCTCAGCCAGGATATCACATGATTTTATTATGAAAGACATGGCAGCCATAGATGAGAGTCAAAACACACATGGACCTTACATTGTAGACGTCAATTGGCCTGGCTTTATGTGACCATTTGGTAATTCTTTGAGAAGCCTTGACTGTGAGAGTTCTCTAGAGCTTTCATTGAAATGAACTTTCTCAACACTTAATGGTTCCTGAATGAATTGAGACGCACAGTGCCTCTAACTTCATTTTTGAAAAATTGCTAAATAAATACCATGAAATTTTTGAAATTCCCATGACCAGGTGGAACTGCAGAAAATTTGATGTCCTGTTGCTTATCATGTATATACCAGACAGTGCCTTGTTTGACTGGGTTTCATGAAAATGATGTAGAACACGAGATGCCAGTAATTTGGAGCCTTCTGAGTAGTGCGCCTAGAACAGTGGTGGGAAGGAGTGTGATAAAACATCATGGAGGGGCTATGTGGATCTGCCATTGGCTTCCAAATGGCTTGTGACTGATATAGTGCAGACATGAGACCCTTATATGTAAAGGCATCCTGTTATATCGAGAGTTTTAAGGGCAATGTTCAGAATAAGGTTGCTATGGTTATTGGGGCAAGCTCTGTGCGATAGAAGCCTGGTTGGTGCATTCTCCTGCAGACCCTGACCCACCACAAGTGACAGAACTCCCTCCAGCACTGTATCCCAGATGAACTTCTTATATTTTGTGAAACAAATACCAAATTCCCAGTGCAGCAGCAAAAAACACCATGAAAAGTGGAGGATGACCAAATGTCTTCACAGTCCCCACTGGGAGACAGTTAGCCTCCAGTGGCCACAGTTTAACTACAAAGAGAGAATTGAGCACTGCTGCCTCATGTTCATTGGAATATAAGAAACCATCTCTTCCCGGTAACATAGATGGAGACCCAGCTTTGATGGTCTCACTACAAAGGAAGCTAAAGCTCATGACAGCAACATATATTTCAGGATCCCAACCTCAGAGGCCATTTCCCAAGAATTCTTAGGCCAGCAGAGCTCCTTGTTTGTGGAGTGTTTACCCTTTCCTTTACTTTTGGAAACTCCTCTACCACCTCCAAGGTTGTGAACTCCCGAGCATATTCCATTCCATATATGTATTTCTAGATTTTTACACTTTTCTACTCTAATTGTGTCTTACTTGGGGCAAAGGTATTGTCAAGGCATTGCTCTGGATGTGAGTGGGAAGATTTTTGTGTAGCACATATTTACATACACATTGGATTCATTTTCCAATTTTCCATTTGAAATACTTAACCCCTGACACTAACCCGTACCCTACTAGTCTCTGACTAATAATCCTAAAATGATGGTGAAAAATAACCCAAAAAGAATAGAAATACAAGCAGTTCAGAGGAGGCATGGTGTATGGTTGGAATTGCCTTTTGCATTATATAATGTAGGAGTTTTAAATCCAGTCAATTTTTTTGTTGAAATAGTTCTACATGTGTTTTTAAAATTAACAAATATGTGAATCCCTGTCTCCCTTTCTCTGTAGCCTATTCAGCACATGTATTTTTATATGCACATATAGAATCCTACCTGATATCACTTGTACACACATGTGAGGTGGCTGAATTGGCAGATGCAAATTGTGAGAAGAGATCACTCCTCCTAAACGCTGTTGGAACTGAAAATTCAACCTACGGGTGAGCTTCCTAGTTGAATAACATTATACATAAATCCATGTTCAGTAAAATGAATATTTTTCGATCTTTGGATTATATATATTTCATGATGAATTTCGATTGGCATATATATTGCTACTTTTTTTTCTTTTATTGGTTGCTCAAAACATTACAAAGCTCTTGACATATCATATTGCATACATTAAATTCAAGTGGGTTTTGAACTCCAATTTTTACTCCAAATACAGAATGCAGAATCACATCAGTTACACATCCATATTTTTACATAATGTCTTATTAGCTACTGTTGTATTCTGCTACCTTTCCTATGCTCTACTATCCCCCCTCCCCTCTCTTCCCATCTTCTCTCTCTACCCTACCTACTGTCATTTATTTCTCTTATTGTTTATTTTCCCATTACACTCACAACCTCTTATATGTAATTTTTTTGTAACAATAAGGGTCTCCCTCCATTACCATGCAATTTCTCTTTTCTCTCCCTTTCCCTGCCACCTCATGTCTCTGCTTAATGTTAATCTTTTCTTCATGCTCTTCCTCTCTGCTCTGTTCTTAGTTGCTCTCATTATATCAAATAAGTCATTTGGTATTTTTTTTTTTTTTGGGATTGGCTAGCTTCACTAAGCATTATCTGCTCTAGTGCCATGCATTTCCCTGCAAATTCCATGATTTTGTCATTTTTTAGTGCTGCGTAATCCTCCATAGTATATAAAAAAAAACATTTTTTTTATCCATTCATCTATTGAAGGGAATCTGGGTTGCTTCCACAGTGTAGCAATTGTGAATTGTGCTGCAATGAACATCGATGTGGCAGTATCCCTGTAGTACGCTCTTTTAAGGTCTTCAGGGAATAGTTCGAGAAGGGCAATAGCTGGTTCAAATGGTGCTTCCATTCCCGGCTTTCCCAGGAATCTCCATACTGCTTTCCAAATTGGCTGCACCAGTTTCAGTCCCATCAGCAATGTACAAGAGTACCCTTTTCCCCACATCATCGCCAGCACTTGTTGTTGTTTGACTTCATAATGGCTACCAATCTCACTGGATTGAGATGGTATTTTAGGGTGGTTTTGATTTGCATTTCTCTGACTGCAAGAAATGGAGAGCATTTTTTCATGTACTTATTGATTGATTCTATGTCCTCCTCTGAGAAGTGTCTGTTCAGGTCCTTGGCCCATTTTGTTATTTGTTATCTTATTGTCTAATTATTTGAGTTCTTTGTATACTTTGTATACTCTGGATATTAGGGCTCCATCTGAAGGGTGAGGAGTAAAAATTTGTTCCCATGATCTAGGCTCCATATTTACCTCTCTTATTGTTTCTCTTTCTGAGAAAAAAAATTTTCAGTTTAAGTAACTCCCATTTGTTGATTCTTGTTATTAACTCTTGTGCTATGGGTGTCCTATTAAGGAATTTGGAGCCTGACCATACAATATGTAGATCGGAACCAACTTTTTCTTCTATCAAATGCAGAGTCTCTGATTTGAATCTAGCTCCTTGATCCACTTTGAGTTAACTTTTGTGCATGGTGAGAGAAAGGGATTCAGTTTCATTTTGTTGCATGTGGATTTCCAGTTTTCCCATCACGATTGGTTGAAGATGGTATCCTTCCTCAATTGCATGCTTATAGCTCCTTTATCAAATATAAGATAGTTGTAGCTTTTTGGATTAGTCTCTGTGTCCTCCATTCTGTACCATTGGTCCACCCGCCTGTTTTGGTACCAGTACCATGCTGTTTTTGTTATTATTGCTCTGTAATATAGTTTGAAATCTGGTATCGCTATACCGCCTGATTCACACTTCCTGGTTAGAATTGCTTTTGCTATTCTGGGTTGTTTATTTTTCCATATGAATTTCATGATTGGTTTATTTATTTCTACAAAAAATTCCTTTGGGATTTAGATTGGCATTTCATTAAACCTATGGAGAACTTTTTAGTAATATCGCCATTTTGATGATGTTCATTCTGCCTATCCATGAACAGGGTATATTTTTCCATCTTCTAAGATCTTATTCTACTTCTCTTTTTAGGGTTCTGTAGTTCGCATTGTATAAATCTTTCACCTCTTTTGTTAGGTTGATTCCCAAGTATTTAAGTTTTTTATGAGGATATTGTGAATGCAATGTTTTTCCTCATTTTCTTTTCAGAAGTTTTGTCGCTGATATACAGAAATGCCTTTGATTTATGCATGTTGATTTCATTTCCTGCCACATTGCTGAATTCATTTATTAGTTCTAGTAGTTTTTTCTGTAGACCCTTTTGGGTCTTCTATGTATAGAATCATGTCATCTTCAAATAGTGATAATTTAAGTTCTTTTTTTCCTATTTTTATGCCTTTAATGTCTTTCATCTGTCTAATTGCTCTGGCCAGTTTTTCGAGAACTATATTGAATAGAAGTGGTGATAGAGGACATTCCTGTCTTGTTCCAGATTTTAGAGGGAATGCCTTCATTTTTTCTCCATTCAGAATGATGCTAGCCTGAGGCTTAACATAGATAGCTTTTACAATGTCGAGGTATGTTCCTGTTATCCCTAGTTTTTCTAATGTTTTGAACATAAAGGAATGCTCTACTTTGTCTAATGGTTTTTCTGCATCTATCAAGATGATCTTATGGTTCTTATTTTTAAGTCTAGTGATGTTGTGAATAACATTTATTGATTTCCATATATTGAACCCTCCTTGCATCCCAGGGATGAATCCTAGTTGATCATGGTGCACAATTTTTTTGATGTGCCTTTGTATCCAAACCACCAGAATTTTAATGAAAATTTTTGCATCTAGGTTCATCAGAGATATTGGTCTGTAGTTTTCTTTCATTGAGGTGTCTTTGTCTGGTTTCAGAATCAGGGTGATGTTGGCCTCATAGAATGAACTTGGCAGAGCTCCCTGTTTTTCTATTTCCTGAATAACTTAAAAAGTATTGGTATTAAATCTTCTTTAAAGGTTTTGTAAAACTCCGCTGTATACCCATCTGGTCCTGGGCTTTTCTTGGTTGGTAGTCGTTTGATTGCTTCTTCTATTTCATCTATTGATATTGGTCTGTTTAAATTGTGTGTATCCTCCTGACTCCGTCTAGGCAAATCATATGACTTAACAAATGTATCTATGTCTTCACTATTTTCTATTTTATTGGAATATAGGTTTTCAAAATAATTTCTAATTGTCTTTCATATTTATGTAGCTTCTGTTGTGATATTGCCTTTTTCATCCCGTATGTTAGTAATTTGAGTTCTCTCTCTTCTTCTCCTCGTTAGCATGGCTAAGGGTCTGTCCATCTTATTTATTTTTTCGAAGAACCAACTTTTAGTTTTGTTAATTTTTTAATAGTTTCTTTTGTTTCAATTTCGTGATTTACGCTCTGATTTTAATTATTTCTTGCCTTCTGCTACATTTGCTGTTGTTTTGCTCTTCCTTTTCTAGGGCTTTGAGATGAAGTGAGAGCTCATTTATTTGTTGTTTTTGTTTTTTTTTTCTTTTTTTGAGGAATGACCTCCAGGCGATGAATTTGCCTCTTGAATCTTGTTTCATTGTGTCCCATTGAATCTGATATGTTGTGTCTGTATTTTCATTTATCTCTAAGAATTTTTTGATTTCCTCTTTTATGTCTTCTGTAACCCATTGATCATTCAGTAATATATTGTTCATTTTCCATGTGAAGTAGGGTTTTTCCTTCCTTCTTTTACCATTGGTTTCCAGTTTCATTCCATTGTGATCAGAAAAAAATTCATGATATTATCTCCACCCCTTTATATTTACTGAGTGTTGCCCTACGGCATAATATATGGTCTATTTTTGAGAAGGATCCATGTGCTGGTGAGAAAAAAGTATATCCACTTGATGATGGTTGATATATTCTATATATGTCAGTTAAGTCTAGGGTATTGATTGTCATATTGAATTCTATATTTTTTTTATTCAACTTTTGTTTGGAGGATCTGTCCAATGGTGAGAGAGGTGAGTTGAAGTCTCCCATAATTATTGTGTTGTGGTCTATTTGATTCTTGAAATTGAGGAGAATTTGTTTTATAAATGTCGCAGCACCATTAGTTTCTGCGTAAATATTGACAATTGTTATGTGTTGCTGGTGAATGGTTTCTTTTAACAGTATATAATGTCCTTCCTTATCCCTTTTGATTAAATTAGTCTTGAAGTCGATTTTATTCCGTATGAGGATGGCCACCCCTGCTTGCTTACAAGGACCGTGTGCATGGTATAAATTTTCCCAACCTTTCACCTTCAGCCTGTGTATGTCTTTTCCATTCAGATGTGTCTCCTGGAAGCAACATATTGTTGGATTTGTTTTTTTTAATCCACGTTACAAGCCTATGTCACTTTATTGGAGAGTTTAAGCCATTAACGATTAGAGTTACTATTGATATATGGTTTGTATTGCCACCCGTCTTTGATTATTTATCTGTTTTTTAAAATTTAGTTTGTTTATCCGTGATTAGCTTTTCCCCCTCCCTCTGTCATTACTGAGGCAATTCCCACTGATGGTTTTCGTTGTTGATATTCATTTTTTCCTCGTGTAGTGTTTTCCTTAAGATGCTTTGCAATGCTGGTTTTCTGGCTGCAAATTCTTTTAGCTTTTGTTTATCACACAATATTTTTATTTAGTTGTCTTACCTGAAACTTAATTTTTCTGAATACAGATTTCTTGGTTGTCATCCATTGTTTTTAAGTGTTTGAAATACGTTGTTCCAGGATCTTCTCACTTTCAGCGTCTGTGATGAAAATTCTGTTGTTAACATTTTTGGTTTACCCCTGATTGTAATCTGCCTCCTTTCTCTTGTAGCTTTTAATATTTTCTCTTTGTTTTGTACATTGGATATCTTCATAACAATGTTTCTTGGCATTGGTCTACTGTGATTTTTTTGTGCTCGGTGTCTTGTAAGCATCTACAATTTTTTTTATCCGTTTCCATTTTTATTTCTGGAAAGTTTTCTGTAATTAGTTCATTCAGCAGGTTACTCATTCCCTTGGTTTGAATCTCTGTACCTTACTCTATCCAGATGACTCATAAGTTTTTTTTTTTTATGATATCCCATATCTCTTGGATGTTTTTCTCATGACTTTTTACCAGCATTTCTTTGTTGGCTAGACTTTTTTCAAGATGATATATTTTGTCTTCATTATCTGACATTCTGTCTTCTACTCGCTCCACTCTGTTAGTGATACTCTCAATTGAGTTTTTAATTTGGTTTATCATTTCCTTCATTTCTAGAATTATTGTTTGATTTTTTTATAATCTCTATCTCCTAATAAAGATGCTTAATATCTTTTTATATCTGTTTATGTAATTCATTTTCAATGTGTTCTTTCACTGTTTGGTTTTGATGTCTCGTATCCTCTTTAAGGTTCCATTCCATCTGTCTAAGGTATTCCTTGAGTTCTTTATATGACCATTTTTCTGATGATTCCTTCTGAATATTTAGGCTGTCCATTGTTGTTTGTACTCCTTTTCTTCCTTGTTTTTTTATGCTGCTCATGTTACTTCTTGTTTTGTTTGACTGCTGAGTTACTGCTTACTCTTATAAATTTATTTGATGCTTCGGAGGAAAGATATTAGAAGGGAAGGGAAGAAGTCACTAAAGAGAATGAGAGTAGGCAGGTAGAATTCAAGGAAGGGGGAATAAGAAAATTGAAAAGAAATGAAAAGACAAAAGAAAAATAGAAAATAAATAAAGAAAAAAATTTAAATAATAATTATAATTAAAAGATGAAAATTAAAATTTAAAATAATATTAATAATAATAATGATAAAATAAAAAAAATAAAAACATTAAAAAAAGTTAAAGAACAACAACAACAAAAATGAAAATGAAAGAAATAGAAAAAATATAAATTAAAAAAATAATAATAATAAATGCAGTCATAGAGTTCAATTAACTTCTCTTTCAGTAGGTGGAGCTGTGTGCACTGGGCCAAGCTTCTCCTCTGAATAAGTGGGAACCAATCACTGTGCAGCAGCTCTTCCTCCCAGACTTGGCGGATCTCCAATCCTGAGTGCCTAGGGCCTTCTCTTGTGCTTCCTCAAGCCATGCCTTGCTCACCTGTGATGCTCACCACAATAGTGGTTACAAGCCAGAACTCTACTCCTGGCAGCCCTGTTTTCATGAATGCCTGGGCACACTCTCCCTGTTTGCCTCCCTCAGACCCTAGTTTTGTAGAGCTTGGGGCTGAGGACCCCCAGCGAATTTTCTTGCCCTCTGGGAGCCATGCCCCCGGTACGTGGTGTAAGAGACCTCAATTGTCAGCACTTGTGGGATCAGGAGCCGGGAATTCCACGCGCTAGTCCCGAGCCAATCCTGATTCCCTAGGTCTGGCTATCGTGCTCACGGGAGAGCTGGGAGAGGCCCTTAAGGCTGAGCTGGGAGGGGCCCTTAAGGTTTCCCCGCTGTGTTGAGAGAGATGGCTAGGGGATTACACACCTGTCACGCTGGTTTTAATGAAGTTATCTCCTCTGCCCGTGATGTCATTTCTATGCTATGGTGGTATCCCATGCAAATGGTGACCTTTTGTTCCCTTTGCAAGGTAACCAACACAACGGGTGGGTCATGACTGTCTCTCCCAAGCGCCGTTTCAATCCTGTGGCCACTGATTTTGAAGGCTTGGTTGGCTTTTACCTCTGAAAGTTCAGAAGGGCCGAACAGTTATTTCAGTGGGATCTGAGTGCTGAGTCATGAGAACCAGGCAAACCGGAGGTTGAATGCAGCCCATCCAGGCTCGGTGTGTGTTCTGAGGGGCCCAGAATGTTCGCCCCAGATCCACATCAGGTCAACATTGCCTACTGATTCTGAGCAAACAGCATTTAGACAGTTTACGACTCCCTATACCCGCTCAGCTGAAGAGGTCAGAGACTTGATTTTTCCATGCCTGCCTTCATGATGGATCTCCTGTATTGCTAATTTTTATATCTGTGCATGTGAGTGTGTATGTATGAGAGTGTATATATATATATATATATATATATATATATATATATATATACACTCTCCAGATTTTTTAAAATATGAAATATATGTGTCTTATTATACACTCCCTAAATTCATTCATATTCATATATGTGTATTTATAATCAACTTTCCACAAGATTATTCTCAGAAATAATCATCCACCTGAAATACATATTTGTTTTCTAGTACTGAAAACTAAATTCAGTGAAAGGTGCAAACAAAACCTAATATTTCTACAGTTACTGAGCTAGTTTAACATCAATGCAAGTATATTCTTAGGGGACATGATGTGTATTTTGACTTTCATTTTTATTCAACACTGGTACATTACTACTCCTTCAGTTAATGCACATCATAGGATATATATTTCGTTCACAAGTTAGAAAATTTATAGGCATTTGATTCACGATCAATCACTTCCTGATTCAGAACACATGATTCTTCTATGTTTCTTGACTGGTCTTTTCATGAGACTTCTTTCCAAACACATTATTTTCGTTTAACATCATCACTTATAAAGCAAAACTCAAACACCCTTCATGATAAACCATAATCCTAATATTACCATTAGATATATAACTGGTTGGAATGAATGATTATATATCAATATAAGATTTCTTATATATTTTCAGATTTCAATTCAATCCATTATTTAAAGTGGAACCAGTTACATTATTTATTCATATTATCGTCTATTCATGCATTATCTCTATATTCATAGACACAGGGTACACCTCTTTGTACCCCTAATACTAATGTATATGTCTTCAAAATATTCCTCCCAGACATAGTGAAAGAAATACTCATGTTACCTGATCTACATATACATTTTACCACAGTAATATTCTGAACAAAAAAAATGTAAAGGTCACACTTATGATTGTACCAAAGCCTAAAAGGAAAGTGAACATGGATAACTAATAACATCCGTGTCCAGGTTGCCTAATGCTCTCAAATGTAAATCCCATTGGTGACAACATATTTGTTTTTACCTATGATTATATATTCAAACTCAACCCTGTTGAAAATGTCTAATCCTATCACTCATTTATACTTTGCCTGATTTCGTTATGTCGCTATTGATACTTGCTTTTCTACATAATTTCCCCAGTTCATTATTGTGAATGACTCTTCACATGTACTGACATTTACATTCACTCTCTAAACAAAACCCTATTGCTAAATAAGCTTTTTATTCCAAATCATATTCTCACTCTTCTTCCTAAACCTACCGACTATCTTTCTAATCCTACCGACTATCACTTTTTGACTGGATGTTCTCTTCTACATTCAATCATCCAAGGTACACGGTCCTATGCCATTGTATATTGATTTAACTGAGACAATTGTACAGAACGTAATTCAACACTATGTATCCCAATCAAGGGCCCAATGCCCTTCTGGGCTTCAAATCTTTCTTAGATTTCCGTTTTTATACATATATTTCACTTATATATTCTTATAAATATCGCAGGTACCCAATCCCTTTATTCATCCTGCAGAATGATTCCTAACCCAAATCGAACATATAATTAACCCTAACCATACACTAACTTTACCGAAGAGCAGGGACAGAGTTGGTATTAAAATACAGGAATGTAGGGTATCTTCACCTGCTGAGAACCTCAAATGTTCATTTAGAAATGATCCCTGGTGAAGATGAAGGCAGCTATGAAAGACCTCAGAAAGCAAAAGTCATCTTCCATGGCAATCATCCTGGTCGGGTTGAAGGGTTGTGTCTGAATCATTCTCTCTCTTCTTAATGTATACAAGATGGACCAAACCAGTTCTGTGTGGAGAGCTGTTCCGGGGTGCTTATGATTGATATGACATTCTAACTTGTGAAAGTTTTACAGGAAAACTAGGGCAGCCTCCACCTCATGGGACTTTTGGAAGCAACTGTTAGGGCAAAGTGCTTGTCAAGACAGTGACATAATTCAGATCCTGAAGAAAGTGACCTCACCTACCTTCCTTGGTGATAAAACTCTCTGAACTTGGGATCCAGGAAGCCAGGCACTCAGAGACAGTCCCTGTCCCAGTCCCAGTGGTCTCACATGTTTGGATTTACCAAGGACAGTGTCAGTCTTTCTTGGAACCTACAGATGTGAGGATGACGAAATGCCAGGAAACCTTTGAAGAGGGGCTTTTCCTGAGAAAGCAGGTAGTGTCTCACCACTGGCTCTTGACAACTTCACAGAGTTGGCCATGCAGACCAGAACTGAGACAGGAGAGGTCATTTTGGGGAAACATAGTATGGCCCACCAGTCAGAGGACACTCCGGAGAGTCACAGACCTACTTCGGGGAAGGAGGTGCCTTTTTGGGTGTGGGTGTGATTTTGTGGTTTTGGCTCATGTTCTCAGAATAGGTAGGAAAGGCGGTTTGTTTGGTTTAGAGTGGACTATTTTTAGTAAGTCCTTTGACAATGCGAGTGTCTGTGTATCCCACTGTGTTCATGATTGTAGACATTAGAAGAGAGAATGGATCAATGGATGTTTCCTGTCTACTAGAAAGCTTGCCAGCATTCATTGTGCCCAATATATGAGTGGACTCAGGCTTGCCTTATAGATGGGCAACACCTACTAGCTTCATAATTTCCTGTTTTCTCCTTCAATTCTGGCAACACTCCAGAATAGTATCATGGTTTTGTGTCCAAGATATGTACCACCTCCAATATCTGTGACATGGCCATGTACTAGATAGTTGAAGGGAATGGCTAGCATCTCAGAAATCTCAGATATCAGTTGACCAGGAAAATCTCAGTGCAGAAACACTGCTTTGGGCTTTTTGCTTACTTATTCTGTGTTGCACTGAATGTCAGGAAGGTCTTTGCCTCAGGCCACCCCTTTGTGAAGCCTGAAGAAAACAGTTTTCAAATGGAAATGAATTTGCCTCACCTGTGGTTCTTTGCTTAATTGCTTTGGAAAGGGATGTGTCTTTATCAGCCGCTTGGTCCTGTGTGTGGCTGTGACTTAGATTCTCAGCACCTGATGGATCTTAAGAATGATCCCATGTGAGCTTCCAAAACCAAAATGGCAAAAAATATCATTCATTGTGGATGAAGACTCTTGCCTTCCTCTGTTATTTTCCTGCACTCCAACAAATGAGAAAAGGGATTCTGTGAGTCAAATGAGTTCTTCAAAGCCCTGCAGAGGTGCTTGTGTTTTCGCAGGACTCGAAATCACCTAAAGAATCGATACCTAAAATCAGTAGCCGTCAAATTGGAGAAACATAGAAGTATTAACGGCAGGCTTATTTGTTCACTCCTGGTTCACTGCAACGGTGTCCAGGCTACCCTGACTTTAGGCAAATGAGGGGCAAATGAGCTGATTTTGGACACTGTCTTGGGCTGCACCCCACATGGTAACCTCCAGCCAGATGTTAAGATGATTGACTATATGGAATAAGGTGAGGGCCATGTGGGAGTGTTTTGGTTTTAATGTTGGTCATTTGTGTGGCATTGGAAAAAATGACTGGTTCCACGTGGGCTTGAACTCTGGTGTGATTCCCCTTAAACACTGGGTTTTGGAACTGAACTCAGAGAAGCATTGCTATGAATTTTGTTGGGATTTTAAGAGGCCACGCATGAAAGTCGCTCTTGGAAACTGAGACCTAGGCCCCGGGTAGATTTCCACAGAGGCCTGGGAATCTCAGCAAGGATATCACATGATTTTATTCTTAAAGAAATGGCATCCATAGCTGAGAGTCAAAACACACATGCATCTCACATTGTAGACCTCAATGGGCCTGGCCTAATGTGACCTTTTGTCCATTCTTTGGGAAGCCTTGCCTGTGAGATTTCTCCAGAGATTTCATTGAAATGAGCTTTCTCACTATTTAATCTTTGCTGAATGAATTGAAACCCACAGTGCTTCAAACTTCATGCTTGAAAAATGGCTAGATAAATACCATGAAATTTTTGAAATTCCTATGACCAGGTGGCACTGGAGAAATATTGGATGTCCTATTGCTGATCATGAGTATACCAGACAGTGCCTTGATTTACTGAGTTTCATGAAAATGGTTTAGAACAGAGATGCCAGTAAGTTGGAGCCTGCTGAGTAGTGGGTCTAGAGCAGTGCTGGGGAGGTGTTTGATAAAACATCCGTGGTAGGGCCATGTGGATCTACCATTGGATTCCAAATGGCTTGTAACTGACATGGTGCTGCCAGCAGACCCTTATATGTAAAGGCATCTTGTTATATGGAGAGTTTTAAGAGGAAAATTAAGAATCAGGTTGATATGGACAAGGGGGCAATGGGGCAAGCTGTGAGAGATAGAAGCCTAGTTGGTGCATTCTCTTGCAGACCCTGACCCACCACACGTGACAGAACTACCTCCAGCACTGTGTCCCAGTTAGCTGCTAGTATTTCGTGAAACAAATACCAAACTCACAGTGCAGCAGCCTAAACACCACAAAAAGTGGAGGAAGACCAAATGGCTTCACAGTCCACACGGGGAGACGGGGAGACACTTAGTCCCTAGTGGCCTCAATTTACCTAAAAAGAGAGGATTCAGCACTGCTTCATCTTGTTCATTGGAAAATAAGAAACCATGTCCTCCAGGTCACATTGATGCAGACCCAGCTTTGATGGTCTCACTACAAAGGAAGCCAAATCTCATGAAAACAACATATATTTTAAGTGCGGAAGCTCAGAGGCAGTTTCTCAAAAAGTTTTTAGGCCAGCAGAGCTCCATGTTTGTGGAGTGTTTACCATGTCCCTTACTTTTGGAAACTCCTCTACCACCTCCAAGGTTGTGAACTCCTGAGCATTTTCCATTCCACATATGTATTCACTGATTTTGCAACTCTTCTCCTCTAATTGTGTCTTACTTGGGGTGAAGGTAATGTCAAGGCATTGTTCTGGATGAGAGCACTAGGATATTTGTGCAGCATATATTTACATACACATTGGATTCATTTTCCAATTTTCCATTTGAAGTACTGAATCCCGGACACTAAAACTTACCTAGTAGACTCAGACTATTCATCCTAATATAATGGGGAAAATTAACCCAACACAATAGAAATACAAGCACTTCAGAGGAGACATGTTGTATAATTGGACTTGACATTTGCATTATATAAGGTAGGAGTTATAAATCTCGTCAAATTTTAATTGAAATATTCTGCATCTCTTTTTAAACTTAACAAATATGTGAATTCTTGTTTCCTTTTTCTGTAGCCTATTCACACATGTATATTTATATGCATATATAGAATCCTACCAGGTATCACACATATATTTTTGTGAGGTGGCTGTCTTGGCAGATACAAATTGTGAGAAGAGTGCACTCCTCCTAAATGCTGTTGGAAATGAAAATTCAACCTATAGGAGAATGTCCTAGTAGAACAAAATTATGCATAAACTCATGTTTAGTAAAATAAATATTTTTGCATCTGTTAATGATATATATTTACTGATGAATTTCGATTTGCATTTATATTGGTACTTTTTAATGTCTGTGAATGTTGTGTGTGTGTGTGTGTGTCTGTGTGTGTGTGTCTGTGTGTGTTTGTGTGTCTGTGTGTGTGTATAGACGTAGATATATATATACTCTCCAAATTTTTCAAAATATGAAAAAATGTGTCTAATATATACTCTCTAAATTCATTCATGTACATGTATGTGGATTTATAATCAACTTTTCACAAGATTATAATCAGAAATATTCATCCACCTGAAATACATATTTGTTTCATAGTACTGAAACCTAACTTCAGTGAATGGTGCATACAAATCCTAATTACTCTACAGTAACTGACCCAGTCTAACATCAATGCAAGAAGACTCCTATGGGACATGATATGTAATTTGTCATTCATTTGTATTCGACACTGGTACATTATTGTTTCTTCAGTTTTTGCACATCATAGGATATACATTGCATCCACAAGTTCACAAATTAATAGGCATTTGTTTCAACTTTAATCACTTCTTGCTTCAGAACACATGTATTGTCAGGGTTTCTTGACTGGTCTTTTCATGAGACTTCTTTCCAAACACATAATTTTGAATTTCCATAATCATTTTGAAGCAAAACTCACACACTCTTCATGATAAACCAAAACACTAATATTTCCAATAGATATATAACTGGTGGGAATGAATGATTGTATATCAATATATGATTTCCTTTAATTTTTCAGATATCAGTTCAATTCATTATTTGAAGTTGAAAAAATTATATTATTTATTCACAGTATGGTCTATTCATGCTTTTTTTCTATGTTCATAGAAACAGGGTACACCTCTTTGTACCCCGATTCTAATATTACATCTTCAATATATTGCTCCCAGAAATGGTGAAAGAAATACTCATGTCACCTCATTATCACAGTAATATTCTGGACAAAAAATGGAAAGGTCACACTTATGATTGTACCAAAGCCTAAATGGAAAGTGAACATGGATTTCTAAAAACATCCATGTCCAGGTTGCCTAATGCTGTCAATTGTCAATCCTATTGGTGACTACATATTTGTTTTTTCCTAATTTATATATTCAAACTCAACACTGTTGAAAATGTCTAATTCTATCCCTCACTTTATACTTTGCCTGATTTCGTAATGTTTCCATTGATATCTGCTTTTCTACATATTTTCCCCAGTTCAACATAGTGACTGACTCTTCATATGTGCTGACATTTACATTCACTCTATAACCAAAAGTCTATTGCTAAAGAACTTTTGGTCCAAATCCTATACTCACTCTTCTTCCTAAACCTACCGACTATCTTCCTAATCCTACTGACTATCCCTTTTTGACCTGATGTTCTCTTCTAAATTCTATCATCCAATGTACAACGTCCTATGCCATTGTAATTCGAATTATCTGAGACAACTTTGCAGAAAATAATTCAAAGCTAAGTATCCCAATCAAGGGCAAAACCCTTCTGGGCTTCAAATCATACCTAGATTTCTGTTTTCATACTTATATTTCACCTCTATATTCTTGTAAATATTGCAGGTTCCCAATGCCATTATTCATCGCACAGAATCATTCGTCACCAAATCAAACCTGTTTTTAACCCCAAGTATACACTGTTCCCTCAATCATTTTACAGAAGAGCAGGGACAGAGGGGTTCTTACAATACAGGAAAGTTGGGGATCTTCCACCAGATGAGAACCTCAAATATCCATGCACAAATGATACCTGGAGAAGTTGTAGGCAGGTATGAAGCACCTGAGAGAGCAAAAGTCATCTTCCATGGCAAACAACCTGGTCAGGATGAAGGGATGTGTCTGAATCTGCCTCTCTCTTCATATTGTAGACAAGGTGTAACAATCCAGGCCTGAGTGGAGAGCTGTTCCCGGGTGCCAATGGTTGATATACATTCTACCTTATGAAAGTGTCACAGGAAGTAGGGGAAACCTCCATCTTATGTAACCCTTGGAAGCAACTGTTAGGACAAAGTGGTTGCCAAGGCAGTGACCTCATTCAGTTCCAAAGAATGTGACATACCTCATTTCCTTGGTGATGGAACTCTCTGAACTTGGTATCCAAGAAGCCAGGCACCCAGAGGCAGTCCCAGTCCCAGGCCCAGTGGGCTCACTTGTTTGGATTTACCAAGGACAGAGTCAGTTTTCTTGGTACCTAATGATGTGAGGATGGAAAAATGCCAGGAGAGCTCTGAAGATGGACCTTTCCTGAGAAAACAGGTAGTGGCTAACCACCTTTTCCTGACATCTTCACAGAGTTGTTCAAAGAAACATGATCTGAGAGAAGACAGGCCATGTCGGGGGAACATAGTATGGCCCACCAGTCAGAGGATACTTCGGATAGTCAAAGATCTACTTGGGGGCAGGAGGTGCCTTTGTGGGAGTGGGTGTGGGTTTGTTGTTTTGTCTCATGTTCTGAGAATAGATAGGAAAGGCGTTTTGTTTGGTTTGGAGTGGACGGTTTCTAGTAAGTCATTTGACAAGGCGAGTGTTTTTGTTTCTGTGTATCCCACTGTGTCCGTTGTTGTAGACATTAGAAAAGAGAATGCATTAATGGATGTGTCCTGTCTAGTATAAATCTTCCCATAATTCATCCTGCCCAATATATGAATGGACTGCAGCTTGTCTTATCGATGTGCAACACCTGCTATCTTTCTAAGTTGTTGTTTTCTTCCTGAATTCTGGCCACTCTCCAGAATAGGCTCAGGGATTTGTGTCCAAAATATGTACCACCTCCAAGCTCTGTGACATGGCCATGTAAAGGATAGTTGAAGAGAATGGCGAGCATCTCAGAAAACTCAGATTTCAGTGTGACCAGGAATGTCTCAGTGCAGAAACACTGCTTTGGGCTTTTTGCTTACTTATTGTTGTGTTGCACTGAATGTCAGGAAGGTCTTTGCCTCAGGCCACCCCTTTGTGAAGCCTGAAGAAAACAGTTTTCAAATGGAAATGAATGGGCCTTACCTGTGGCTCTAGCTTAATTGCTTTGGAAAGGGATGCGTCTTTATCAGCCTCTTGGACCTGTGTGTGGCTGTGGCTCAGATTCTCAGCACCTGATGGATCTTAAGAATAATCCCATGTGAGCTTCCAAAACCACAATGGCAAAAAATGTCATTCATTTTGGATGAAGTCTCTTGCCTTCCTCTGTTAAGTTGCTGCACTCCATCAAATGAGAATAGGGATTATTTGGGTCAAATGAGTTTTTCAAAGCCCTGCAGAGGTGCTTGTGTTTTCGCTTGACTCTAAATCACCTAAAGAATTGATACCTAAAATCAGTAGACCTCAAATTGGAGAAATACAGAAGTATTAACGGCAGGTTTATTTGTTCACTCCTGGTTCACAGAAACGGTGTCCAGCCTACCCTGACTTTAGGCAAATGAGGGGCAAACGAGCTGATTTTGGACACTGTCTTGGGCTGTGCCCCTCATGGAAACCTCCAGGCAGATGTTAAGATGATTGACTATATGGAATAAGATGAGGGCTATGTGGGAGTGTTTTGGTTTTAATGTTGCTCATTTGTGTGGCATTGGAATAAATGACTGTGTCCACGTGGGCTTGAAATCTGGTGTGATTCCCCTTAGAGACTGGATTTTGGAACTGAACTCAGAGAAGCATTGCCATGAATTTTGTTGGGATTTTAAGAGGCCATGCATGAAAGTCGCTCTTGGAAACTGAGATCTAGGCCCCGGGTGGATTTCCACAGAGGCCTGGGAATCTCAGCAAGGATATCACATGATTTTATCCTTAAAGAAATGGCAGCCATAGTTGAGAGTCAAAACACACATGGACCTCACATTATAGACCTCAATGGGCCTCGCCTAATGTGACCTTTTGTCCACTCTTTGGGAAGCCTTGCCTGTGAGATTTCTCCAGAGATTTCATTGAAATGAGCTTCCTCACAATTTAATCTTTGCTGAATGAATTGAAACCCACAGTGCCTCCAACTTCATGCTTGAAAAATGGCTAGATAAATACCATGAAATTTTTGAAATACCTATGACCAGGTGGCACTGGAGAAACATTGGATGTCCTTTTGCTGATCATGATTATACCAGACAGTGCCTTGATTTACTAAGTTTCATGAAAATGGTGTAGAACAGAGATGCCAGTAGTTTGTAGCCTGCTGAGTAGTGGGTCTAGAGCAGTGGTGGGGAGGTGTTTGATAAAACATTCGTGGAAGGGCCTTGTGGATCTACCATTGGATTCCAAATGGCTTGTAACTGACATGGTGCAGCCAGCAGACCCTTATATGTAAAGGCATCTTGTTATATGGAGAGTTTTCAGAGGAAAATTAAGAATCAGGTAATATGGAAAAGGGGGCAATGGGGAAAGGTGTGAGAGATAGAAGCCTAGTTGGTGCATTCTCTTGCAGACCCTGACCCACCACACGTGACAGAACTCCCTCCAGCACTGTGTCCCAGTTTAGCTCCTAGTATTTCGTGAAACAAATACCAAACTCACAGTGCAGCAGCAAAAACTACACAAAAAATGGAGGAGGACCAAATGGCTTCACAGTCCACACGGGGAGACACTTAGTCCCCAGTGGCCTCAGTTTACCTACAAAGAGAGAATTCAGCACTGCTTCATCTTGTTCATTGGAAAATAAGAAACCATGTCCTCCAGGTCACATAGATGTAGACCCAGCTTTGATGGTCTCACTACAAAGGAAGCCAAATCTCCTGAAAACAACATATATTTCAAGTGCGGAAGCTCAGAGGCAGTTTCTCAAAAAGTTTTTAGGCCAGCAGAGCTCCATGTTTGTGGAGTGTTTACCCTGTCCCTTACTTTTTGAAACTCCTCTACCACCTCCAGAATGTGAACTCCTTAGCATTTTCCATTCCAGATATGTATTCACTGATTTTGTAACTCTTCTCCTCTAGTTGTGTCTTACTTGTGGTGAAGGTAATGTCAAGGCATTGTTCTGATGAGAGCGGGAGGATATTTGTGCAGCGTATATTTACATACACATTGGATTCATTTTCCAATTTTTCATTCGAAGTACTGAATCCCTGACACTAACCCATACCTAGTAGACTCAGACTATTCATCCTAATATAATCGGGAAAATTAACCCAACACAATAGAAATACAAGCACTTCAGAGGAGACATGTTGTATAGTTGGACTTGACATTTGCCTTATATAAGGTTGGAGTTATAAATCTAGTCAAATTTTAATTGAAATATTGTCCATGTGTTTTTAAACTTAACAAATATGTGAATTCTTGTTTCCCTTTTCTGTAGCCTATTCACACATGTATATTTATATGCATATATAAAATCCTACCAGGTATCACACGTACATTTTTGTGAGGTGGCTGTCTTGGCAGATACAAATTGTGAGAAGAGTTCACTCCTCCTAAATGCTTTTGGAAATGAAAATTCAACCTATAGGAGAGCGTCCTATTAGAAAAACATTATATATAAACTCATGTTCTGTAAAATAAATATTTTTTGCATTTGTGGATGATATATATTTACTGATGAATTTCGATTGGCATTTATATTGGTACTTTTTAATGTCTGTGAGTGTTGTGTGTGTGTGTGTGTGTATATATATATATATATATATAGATATAGATATAGATATAGATATAGATATAGATATATAGATATAAATATAGATATACTCTCCAAATTTTTCAAAATATGAAATATATGTGTCTTATTTTGCACTTCCTAAATTTTTCATATTCATGAATGTGGATTTATAATTATCTTTTCACAAGATTATTCTCAGAAACATTCATATACCGTACGAGACTCTTACCACTAATACTAATATAATGGAGAAAAACAACCCAAACAGAATAGATACAAGCATTTCAGAAGAGACATGGTGTATAGTTGGACTTGCCTTTTGCATAATATAAGGTAGGAGTTATAAATCTATTCAATTTATTGAAATAATTTTCCATGTGTTATTTTTTTTGACACAACACAAAATTTAATCTTTGAAAAATAAATAAAAATGACACTTCCTTAACCAAGCTAATGAAGAAAAAAAACCCTCAAATTACTAAAATTAAGGATCATAAAGGAACTTTTACAGAGTACACAACTAAAATACAGAGAATAATTGAAAACTAATTTGAAAATTTATAGTCTAATAAATTAAAATACCATGATGACATCAATAAAATTTTAGAGATATACCCAAACTTAATTAGTAGGACGTGAACAATTTAAACAAATCAATTTCAAGCAATGAAATAGAAGTTGCTGTCAACAGCCTACCAATCAAGCAAAGCCCAGGAACAGACAGATTCTCAGCCATGTTCTACAAGACCTTCAAAGAAGCATTCATCACAATACTCCTCAAATTATTCCATAAAATAGAAAAGGATGGAACTCCTCCAAACTCATTCCATGAGGCTATTATCACTCACATACCAAAATCAGACAAAGACACATCAAGGAAAGAAATCTTCAGAGCAATATTCCTGACAAAGATATATACAAAAATTCTCAATAAAATTCTTTTTTTAAGCCAAAGTTAATCAAAAGGGATAAAGAGGGACACTACACACTATTCCATGTGTTTTTAAAGTTAAGAAATATATGAATTCCTGTCTCCCTTTCTCTGTAGCCTATTAAGCACATGTATTTTTATATGCACAAATAGAATCCTACCTGGTTTCACACGTACATTCTTGTAAGGTGGCTGACTTGGCAGATACTATTTGTGAGAAGAGATCACTCCTCCTAAACGCTGTTGGTACAGAAAATTCAACCCATGGGTGAGCTTCCTAGATGAACAACATTATACATACATCCATGTTCAGTAAAATGAATATTTTGGGATATGCGGATGAGTTATTTTTCATGATGAATTTCGATTGACATATATATTGCGACATTATAATGTGTGTGTGTTTGTCTCTCTCTCTCTCTCTCTCTCTCTCTCTCTCTCTGTATATATATATATATATATATATATATATATATATATATATATATATCTCCAGATTTTCCAAAATATGAAATATATGTCTTCTTATACACCACCTGAATTCATTCATATTCATATATGTGGATTTATAATCAACTTTTAACAAGTTTATTCTCAGAAATATACATCCACTGAAATACATATTTGTTTCCTAGTACTGAAAACTAAATTCAGGGAAGGGTTCTTACAAATCCTAATATTTCTAGACTAACTGACCAAGTTTAACAGCAATGCAAATACATTCCTATTGGATATGATGTGTTTTTTAAAGTTCATTTTTATTCAAACTTGGTACGTTATTATTTATTCAGTTTATGGACATCATAAAATATATCCTTTCATTCACAAGTTCACAAATTTATAAATATTTGGTTTACTTTCAATCACTTCCTCCTTCGGAACACATATATTCCTCTGTTTCTTGACTGGTCTTTTCACTAGACTTCTTTCTAAACACATTATTTTCGATTCCATTATCATTTTTGAAGCAAAACTCACGCACTATTCATGATAAACGGTAACCCTAATAATACCATTAGATATATAACTTGTTGGAATGAATGTACATATATCAATATATGATTTCGTCTATATTTTCAGATATTAAAACAATCCATTATGTAAATTTGGAACCAGTCACATAATTTTTTCACAGTATGGTCTATTAATGCATCATCTCTATATTCATCAACACAGGGTAAACCTCTTAGTATCCCCAGTACTAATTTATATGTTTTCAAAATATTGCTCCCAGAAAAGGTGGAAGAAATACTCATGTCACCTGATCTACATATACATATTATCACAGTAATATTCTGGACACAAAATGCAAAGGTCACCATTATGATTGCAATAAAGCCTCAATAGAATGTGAACATGGATTACTAAAAACATCCATGTCCAGTTTGCCTAATGCTCTCAAATGTCAATCCAATTGGTGACTACATTTTTGTTTCTTTTTAAGATTATGTATTCAACCTCAACCCTGTTGAAAATGTCAAATCTTATCACTCACGTTATACTTTGCCTGATTTCCTAATGTCTCTATTGATGTCTGCCTTCCTACATATTTTTCCCAGTTCATCATTGTGCCCAACTTTTCACATATGGTGCCATTTATATTCACTCTCTAACCGAAACCTATTGCTAAAGAACTTTTGGTCCAAATCCTAGACTCACTCTTCCTCCTAAACCTACTGACTATCTTTCTAATCCTACACACTATCCCTTTTTCACTGGATGTTCTCTTCTACATTCAATCATCTGAGGTACAGGGTCTTATGCCATTGTATATCGATTTGCATCGACCTCGGTGCAAAACATTACTCAAGCTAAGGATCCCAATCAAGAGCCCAAATCCTTCTGGGCTTCAAATATTACCTAGATTTCTGTTTTCATACTTATATTTTACCTCTATATTCTTATAAATATTGCTGGTTCCCAATACCATTATTCATCCAGCAGAATGATTCCTAAGCCAAATGGAACATGCTATTAACCCTAACCATACAATGTTCCCTCAATCTCACTTTACAGAAGAGCAGGGATAAAGTTTATATTACAATAAAGGAAGTTAGGAGATCTTCCACCTGCTGAGTACCTCAAAATCCATGCAGAAATAATCCCTGGACAAGATGTAGGCAGCTATGAAAGACCTGAGAGAACAAAAGTCATCTTCCATGGCAAACAACATGGTCAGGATGAAAGGATGTGTCTGAGTCAGCCTCTCTATTCTTAATGCAGGGAAGATGGACCAAAGCAGGCCTGTGTGGAGAGCTGTTCCCAGGTGACTATGGTTTCTATACCATTCTAATATGTGAAAGTATCACAGGAAGTACTGCAGCCTCCATGTCAGGAGACACTAGGATGCAACTGTTAGGACAAAGTAGTGGCCAAGACAGGGACCTCATTTATTTCCTGAAGGTAGTTACCTCACCTCATTTCCTTGGCGATGGAACTCTCTGAATTTTGTGATCCAGGAAGCCAGGCACCAGAGCCAGTCCAAGTCCCAGTTGCAGTGGGCTCACTTGTTTGGATTTACTAAGGACAGAGTCAGTCTTTCTTGGTACCTACTGATGTAAGGGTTGCCAAATACTAAGAAAGCTCTGAAGAGGGGTCTTTCCTGAGAGGACAGGAATTGGCTCACCACTGCCTCCTGACAAATTCACAGAGTTGACCAAGGAGACCAGATCTGAGACAGAAAGGCCATTTGTGGGGAACATCGTATGGCCTACCAGTCAGAGGACACTCCAGATAGTGACAGACCTACTTGGGGGAAGGAGTTGCATTTGTGGGTGTTGGTTTGTGTTTGTGGTTTTTTTCCATGTTCTGAGAATAGGTAAAAAAGGAGGTTTGTTTGGATTGGAGTGGACTGTTTCCAGTAAGTCATTTGACAAGGAGACTGTTTCTATGTCTGTGTATCCCACTGTGTTTTTCTTTGTGGATATTAGAAAAAAATAGCTCATTGGGTGTGTCCTGTCTAGTAGAAAGCTTCCCAGCATGCATCCTTTCCAATTAATGAATGGACTGAGGCTTGCCTTATCCATGGGCAACACCTGCTATCTACCTAATTTTCCATTTTTTCATGAATTCTGGCCACTCTCAAGATTAGTATCATGTATTTTTGTACAAGATATGTACCACCTCCAAGCTCTGTGACATGGCCATGTACTGGATAGCTGAAGGGAATGGCGAGCAACTCAGAAAACTCACATATTAGAGTAACAAGGAAAGTCTCCTTGGAGAAACCCTGCTTGGGGCCTTTTGATTACCTATTGTTCTGTTGCTCTGAATGTCAGAAAGGTCTTTGCCTCAGGCCACCCCTTTGTGAAGCCTGAAGAAAACAGTTTTCAAATGGAAATGAATGGGCATCACCTGTGGCTCTTTGCTTCATTGCTTTGGAAATGGATGTGTCTGAATCAGCCTCTTGGCCCTGTGTGAGCCTGTAGTTTAGATTTTCAGCACCTGATGAATCTAAAGAAAGATCCCATGTGGGCATCCAAAACCTAAATGGAAAAAAGATCAGTCATTGTGGATGAAGCCTCTCGCCTTCCTCTGTAAGATTCCTGACCTCCATCAAGTGAGAATAGGGATCATTTGTGTCAAATAAGTTCTTCAAAGGGCTCCAGAGGGGAGACAATAGGTGCTTGGGTTTTCTTATAACTCCAATTCACACTAAAAATCTATACCCCACAGTCAGTAGGCCTCAAATTTGAGAAGTGGAGTAGTATTAACGGCAGGCCTATTTGATCCCTTCTGGTTCACACTAAGTTGTCCAGGCCACCCTGACTTTAGGCAAATGAGGGACAAGGGAGATTATTTTTGACACTGTCTTGGGCTGTGCCCCTCATGGAAACCTCCAGCTAGAGGTTATGATTAGTGTCTATATAAAAAGATGAAGAGGGCCATGTGAGAGTGTTTTGGTTTTAATTGTCATCATTTGTGTGGCAATTTGAAGAGATGCCTGGGTCCACCTGGGCTTGAACTCTGTTGTGATTCCCCTTAGAGACTGAGTTGTGTAACTGACCTCAGAGAAGTATTGCCATGAATTGTGTTGGGATTTCAGGAGGCCACACATGAGATTCACCATTGGAATCTGAGATCTTGGCCCAGGGTGACTTTACACAGAGCACTGGGAATCTAAGCCAGGATATCACAAGATTTTATTCTGAAAGATTCCAGCCATAGTTAAAACACCAACAGGGAATCTTTAGATCACTTATAAGCAAATTAAAAAACAAAATTTTTTAACAAGAGTAAAAATACTTAGTTAATGTAATGCTACCCTGAATTTTTTGGGTGAGTTATACTTTATATTCCCTGTTTGAGATCCTAGTAAACTTGAGAGGAAAAAAAAAAAGAAAAAAACAAAACTTTTGAACATAACTTTAAATGAAATAAAATCTGACCTACTGCTTTCGTAGTCATTCTCACATGTAGTAAGATGGGACACAGAGCCTTATCTCAGGTAAGACAGGGCTCTTAATAAATCTTAAGTGTTTTAGTTCTAAAGCTGATCTTCGTTTTTTAATATCCTTTTACAAAGTTTACATAAATTGTTTGAGGTCACATGAACATTAGCTAACACCATATAATATCACTTTTGAAACAAGAATTAAAGAATGGCTGAATGTTTTTAACATTCAAATAGATTAGGCTCTCATTAATTTAAAAATACATTTAAATTGTTGCACAATGTAAAGTGTAACATAAAACTTTACATATCTTATTGATAACAGGTAAATAAATCCCCAAAATATATTTTATTTACCATACAACTTCAGAACACCAGCTTGATATAATGCTCTTTTAAAGTTTCTACCTTATCGAGTTGTATAACTGGAAGATATGAGCACATTAATAGCATCACAGTTACATTGATGTTTCTACATTAACCAAGTTTATCTTTTAAAGAAATGGCAGTACAGTGCTCTAAAATAACAGTTCTGTTTTAAACAGTTGTTTAATTTTTATGGTTGCTTGCTCTGGAAAAAATAAAACTTAATAAACACAATGTTATGAGTAATCTTAAGTTTTAAGAAATTTTTGTCTCTTTAACACATGACTAATTTTTACAATCTTACACATACTTTAGTAGAAAGTCTGTATAAGATTGTAAATATTTTATACAGATTTTGTACTAAAAATTGATAGACCTTAGTATATCAATCAGATATCAAACAAAAACACTCATGAATGAGTAAATCCAAATCAAATTTACTTTACTTTTTAATCAAAATATTAGACAAATGTATTGAACAGTGTAAACCATTTTTTGGTTGAAGGAAAAGTCCTAGAACAAAGTCATATAGACCGTTGGTAGACAATAATATTTTATTAGATTTTTGAACACCTAGAAAAACTTATAGGCATAAATTTGAAGACATTTGTATTTATCTGTTTATCCAATCTAAATTGAAACATTTAAACCATGTGAATTAAAGATCTGTGGTCCACTTTTTAAAATTTGTTTTTATGAGCGCTTTTTTATATGAGTGCTCCTTATATATGTTAATTTGTGTATCATTTGAATGATATACGGACATATGTGTATATATATATATATATATATATATATATATATATATATATATATATAGACATACAACACATAACAAAAGTGTGCACACCTAATAATAGTGAAGGCCTTGTAGCTTTTCACCGGTGAAATCACCATTGCAATGTTTTTAAAACTCCACAGTTGGTCAAAGATAAAACTGATCAGAAAAACATTAACCTAGGTCTGTAGGATCAAAATCATAAACTCAAAAAAAAAAAAGAATCTAAGAAAAAATTATGAGTCCTAGAAAAAATGACTGGCCGGTAATTAGTAAATACCATAAAATTTACCATTTTTTTCCCTTAGGCCTCAGATCAGTCTCCCACTGAGCTTACAGGAGACTTTCATTTGCATTTCAACAGAAGTCCTGGCTGAGGTCTGGAAGGAGCAGGAAAAAACTGCTATTCTGAGCAGACACCTCAGGCCGAAGGCATTTTAACCATAATTTTCTGGTTAGGATGTTGAAAATTATGCTACAAGTTTAAGATACAATTCACAAAATTTTATATCTTTACATCTTGTTTTGTCAACAGATATCATACTATGATTTACTATCCTTGTCCAAATTAATGCACTGGTAAACACAGTGACATTTTCCCAGGCTACCCAATTCAAAATTGGAGAAAAAAAAGACTGCATGATTGGGAAGTTACTTGCCAACTTGGAAGTAGAGTTCTTTAGTTTTCCATCCTAAGTATTTAAGTTCTCTGGCATGAATTATCTGAAATCAAGAACTAAACAATTACCTAAACCCGACTTTTAACTGCAATATTGTGCAATGCTTCAAAAAACGCATTCAGATACCAGATTTTTACAATAAAACATCATCATTTAGACACACATTCAGCTAAGATCATTCTCAAGAAACAATTTATAATATAAACACATTATTGCACATGTCTTAAAGGGCCAAAAACAAAGGCACAAGACAGACAGAAAGGAACTCCAGAATATGGCTGACAGACAGAATCCTTTAAAACAGAGCAGATAAGGGAAAAATCTCCTGCACCAGTGGCACCACAGATGTCCCCACAAAGGGACCAGATGTTTTCACAGAGAAGCTACCTGAAATGTAAAATCAAGGGTCTCCATGGTGACTTTACTGCATTTAGTGTCCCCTTTTTATTTTTCTCTTTTAAAAGAAGACAGAGGTGTCATAATGCTTACAGTGCAGGGAAGGAATGAGGGAATTCCCTGAAGCAACAGGGCTTTGGCAGTTGCTGGGGTCCCTCAGTCCCTCCTTTTACTTACAGGATTAGCTCTTCTGTTTCGGGTCCACTCCAAGCATGCTCCATCTCCTAACATTTCAGTCGTCAGCTCTCAAAAAGTTCTGGGACGGGGCCGGGTATCAAAATTTGTAACTTAAAGTTCGGTTTCTGACCCTGAAGCAAATTAATGCTAATTTAATAATGAGGACAGGGTTTTGAGAAAAAGAAAATGGAGGTTTATTGCTTTGCTAACAAAGGAAAAACAAGGGGACTCTGCCAAAAGGTTGTGACTCTCATGATCTGGAGGGACAAGGGATTTTAAAGAGTTTCACTTGTTAACCTGGGATATACTCAGTTCTTCATTCCCCAGCAGGCATTGCCCTGTGCAGTGGGTGTGCTCCAGGCAGCCAGCTAGGGGCTTCTTTCTTCCTGCTTAACAAAGGTGGGTAAAGTTCATCACAGTTCCTTAAAACACAGTTGAAAGGGTGTCAGGCTTACTTGATTTGTTACCCTTTTTCACGTCCAATATCCTTAAAATTTTACCACAGAAATCAAACAAAAAAACGCACAAAAACAAACAACAAAAAACATATAGACCACAGAACAAAACACAGAAAAACAGAATCCTGGTGCCGAAACAGAAAAACAGAGGAGCAATGCAACATCTTGCTAAAGCTCCAGGGTAGGAGCGTGTGTGTGCCCATCGGCACCTCTCTACCCTTCCAGAGGAATTCCCTACAGAACAGAACAGAGGACAGCATGATTCTCATTACTGTCCTGGACAGGAGTGTATGTGAGCCTCCCCAGGCCACCTCTCTGTCATCAGAAGAGATCTCCCTTAACCAGATATCAGATGTTATAAAGGCGCCACTTACCTATGGAGGCCTCCTCCACCAGGGGCTTGATAATAGTTTTAGTGTGGTGGTTCACTGCAGTGCTCCCCAGACTGACGGCTCACTCCAAGGCCTTGGAACATCTCAAGTTGTGCACCCCCTAGACTGGTTCTCCAGCCCAGTGCCCTGGAGGGAAGGCCAGCTTCAGAATTTTCAGCAGTCTGGTTTTGTGATCTGCTCGGGCAGGGTCATCTCACTGGGGAACTCCAAAATTTTGGACTAGGATGCAAGAAAAGACCACTGACTCCAATTAAAATCAAATTAAGGCAAGCTTATTATTTCAACAGGCTGGGCTGCCTCTCCTTCCCAAAATGGCAGGAACAAGACAGCAACCCCACTTTTCCTACAGCCCAGCTATATAGCCCAGAAAGTTACACAAACGGGTGGTTACAGATAACAAAACTTTGAAAGCATCACACTAATGGTAGTTTACATTTTTTTTTTTGCTGGCCCCAATATCAGAAATAATGAGGACCATTAGAGCCTCAGAGAGGGTTGTTGTCTGGCCAGGGAAGGCCAATATTTATGAGGTGTCACTAAAGTTTCAGAAAGTACTGTTATCTGGTCAGAGAGCCAGGTGTGGATGAGTTCAAGGCACGGGCAGGCGTTCCAAGCAGGTTCAGAATTTGCAGTAATTTAGAGTAAAGCCAAAATTATCTTTTCACGGCTTTGTGGCAAGATGGTTCCCAATTTTAATAAAAAATCAGGTTGGGTCTATCAAGCCTCTCCCTTACTTTTGGAAACTCCTCTGCAAACTCCAATGTTGTGAACTCCCGAGCATTTTAATTCCAGATATGTATTCACAGAATTTCTAACTCTTCTATTCCAATTGTGTCTTTCTTGGGGCGAAGGTAATATCAAGTCATTGTTCTGGATGAGAGTGGAAATATTTTTGTGTAGCACATATTTGCATACACATTTAGGAGATCACTCCTCCTAAACACTGTTGGAACAGAAAATTCAAACTATGGGGGAGCTTCTTAGTTGAACAACATTATTCATGAATCCAAGTTCATTAAACAAATAGTTTTGGATCAGTGGATGATATATATTTCAAGATGAATTTCAATTGGCATATACTATGCTACATTTTAATGTCTCTGTGTGTGTTTTGTTTATAATGTTTTGCGATTTATATGGATTTAAAATCAAGTTTCCACAAGATAATTCTCAGAAATATTCATCCACCTGAAATACATATTTGTTTCCTAGTACTGAAAACTAACTTCAGTAAATGGTGTATAAAAATCCTAATATTTCTACAGTAACTGACCCAGATTAATATCAATGCAAGTAGATTCCTAGGGGACATGATGTGTATTTTGATTTTCATTTTTATTCAACACTGCTACATTACTATTTCTGCAGCTTATGCACATCATACTGTATATATTTCATTCAAAAGTTCGCAAATTTATATGCATGTGTTTCACGTTCAATCACTTCCTGCTTCAGAACACATGAATTCCTCCAGGTTTCTTGACTATTCTTTTCATGATACTTCTTTCCAAACACATTATTTTTGATTTCCATAATCACGTTTGAAGCAAAACTCACACACTTTTCAGGATAAAATATAACCCTAATATTACCATTAGATGTATAAGTGGTTGGAATGAATGATTGCATATCAATATGAGATTTCTTTTATATTTTCAGATATCAATTCAATCCATTATTTAAAGTGGAACCAGTTATATTATTTATACACAGTATGGTCTATTCATGCATAATCTGCATATTCATAGACACAGGGTACACCTATTTGTACCCCAAATACTAAATTATACGTCTACAAAACATTGCTCCAGAAACGGTGGAAGAAAAATTCATGTCACCTGATCTACACATACATTTTATCACAATAATATTCTGGACACAAAATGCAATGGTCACACTTATGATTTTAAAAAAGCCTAAATGGAAAGTGAACATGGATTACAAAAAAACATCCAAGTCCTGGTTACCTAATGCTCTCGAATTCAATCCTATTTGTGACAACATATTTGTTTCTTCCTAAGATTATATATTGAAACTCAACCCTGTTGAAAATGTCTAAACCAATTACACACTTTATACTTTTGCTGATTTCCTAATGTCTCTATTTATGTCTGCTTTCCTACATATTTTCCCCTGTTCATCATTGTGACTGACTCTTCACATGTGCTGACATTTACATTCACTCTCTACCCAAAACCCTATTTGTAAAGAACTTTTGGTCCAAATCCTATACTCACTCTTCTTTATAAACCTGCTGACTACCTTGGTAATCCTACGGACTATTCCTTTATGACTAGATGTTCTGTTTGTTATTCAATCATCCGAGGTACAAGATCCAATTTCATTGTATATTGACTTATCTGAGACATCTGTGCAGAATATAATTCAAAGCTAAGTATCCCACTCAAGGGCCCAATGCCCTACTTGGCTTCAAATCTTTCCTAGATTTCTGTTATATTTTACCTATATATTCTTGTAAATATCACAGGTTTCCAATACCATTATTCATCCAGCAGAATGATTTCTAACCAAAATTGAACATATTATTAACCCTAACCATACACTGTTCCCTCAATCTAACTTTAGAGCAGTGCAGGGACAGAGTTGGTCTTACAAAAGAGGAACGTTGGGGATCTTCCACCTGCTGAGAATATCAAAGATCCATGCAGAAATGATCCCCGAAGAAGATGTAGACTGCTATGAAGGACCTGAGAGAGCAAAAGTTAGCTTCCATGGCAAACAACCTGGTCACTATGAAGGGATGTGTCTGAATAAGCCTCTCTCTTTTTAATATAGAGCAAATGGACCAAACCAGGCCTGTGTGGAGATCTTTTCCCCGGTACCAATGGTTGATATACCATTCTAACTTGTGAAAGTGTCACAGGAAGTAGGGGCAGCCTCCATCTCATGGGACCCTTGGAAGCAACTGTTAGGACAAAGTGTTTGCCAAGGCTGTGAGCTCATTCACTTCATGAAGGAAGTGACCTACCTCACTTTCTTGGTGATGGAACTCTCTGAACTTGGGATCCCTGAAAACAGGCAGCCAGAGTCAGGCCCAATAACAGTCACAGAAGTCTCACTTTTTCGATTTACCAAGGAGAGAGTCAATCTTTCTTGGTATCTACAGTTGTGAGGATGGCCAAATGCCAGGAAAGATCTGAATTGGGGTCTTTCCTGAGAAAGCAGGTATTGGCTCACCGCTGGCTCCTGACAACTTCACAGAGTGGGCCAAGGAGTCCAGATTTGAGAATAGAGAAGCCATTTCAGGGGAACATAGTATGGCCCACAAGGCAGAGGACACTCTTGATAGTCACAGACCCTCTTGGGGGAAAAAGGTGCCTTTGTGGGAATGAGTGTGTGTATGTGGTTTTGTCTCATGCTCTGAGAATAGGTAGGAAAGGCGGTTTCTTTGGTTTAGAATGGACTGTTTCTAGTAAGTCATTTGACAAAGCAAGTGTTTCTATGTCTGTGTATCCAACTGTGTCCATGGTTGTAGACATTACAAAAGAAAATGCATCAATGGATGTGTCCTGTCTAGGAGAAAGCTTCCCCACATTCATCCTGCCCAATTTATGAAAGGACGGAGGCTTGCCTTATTGATGGGCAAGACCTGCTGTCTTCCTAAGTTTCTGTTTTCTTCTTGAATTCTGGCCACTCTCCAGAATAGACTCATGGTTTTGTGACCAAGATATGTAGCACCTCAAAGCTCTGTGACATGGCAGTGTACTGGATAGCTGAAGGGAATGGCGAGAATCTCAGGAAACTCAGATATCTGTGTGATCATGAAAGTCTCAGTGGAGAATCCCTGCTTTGGGCCTTTGCTTACCTATTGTTCTGTAGCACTGAATGTCAGGAAGGTCTTTGCCTAAGGCACCACTTTGTGAAACCTGAATAAAACAGTTTTCTAATGGAAATGAATGAGCATCACCTGTCTCTCTTTGAGTAATTGCTTTTGAAAGGGATGTGTCTGAGCCAGTCTGTTGGCTGTGTGTGAGGCTGTGGCTTGCATTCTCAGCACCTGATGGATCTAAAGAAGGATGCCATGTGTGCATCCAAAACCAAAATGGCCAAAAGAGCAGTCATTGTTGATAAAATCTCTTGCCTTCCTCTGTAAGGTTCCTGACCTCTATCAAGTGAGAATAGGAATCCTTTGGGTCAAATGACTTCTTCAAAGCCCTGCGGAGGCTAGCCAATAGGTGCTTGGGTTTTCTCATGACCCCAATGCACATAAAGAATCTAAACCCCACAGTCAGTAGGCCTCAAATTGGAGAAGCTGAGCAGTATTAATGGTAGGCCTTTTTGATCACTTCTGGTTCACAGAAGGGGTGTCCAGGCCACTCTGACTTTATGGAAATGACGAGCAAGAGTGCGTATTTTGGACACTGTCTTGTCCTGCGCTCCTCATAGAAACCTCCAGCTAGAGGTTATGATGAGTGTCTATATGGAAGAAGATGAGAGCCATGTGGGACTATTTTGGTTTTAATTGTGGTCATTTGTGTGGCAGTTGGAAGAGATGACTGGGTCCACCTGGGTTTGAACTCTGGTGTGAATCCCCTTAGAGACTGAGTTCTGGAAGTGACCTCAGAGAAGTATTGCCATGAATCGAGTTGGGATTTTAGGAAGCCATGCATGAGAGTCGCCCTTATAAACTTAGATCAAGGTCCAGGGTGGCTTTCCACAGAGCACTGGGAATCTCAGCCAAATTATCCCATGATTTTATTCTTAAAGACTTGGCAGCCATACTTGAGAGTCAAAACACACATGGAACTCACATTGTAGACCTCAATAGGCCTGGCTTCATGTAACCTTTTGGCCACTCTATGGGAAGCGTTGCCTATGAAAGTTCTCCAGAGTTTCACTGAAATGAGCTTCCTCAACATTTAATGGTTCTTGAAAGCCACAGTGCCTCCCAACTACATCCTTGAAAAATGGCTAGATAAATACTTTGAAATTTTTGAAATTCCCATGACCAGGTGGCACTGGAGTATCTTTGGATGTCCTGCTGCTGATCATGAGTGTACCAGAGAGTGCCTTGATTGACTGGAATTTATAAAAATAATGTAGAACAGAGATGGTAGTAAGTTGGAGCCTGCTGAGTAGTGGGCCTAGAGCAGTGGTAGCCACGTGTGTGATAAAACATCTGTGGTGGGTCCATGTGATTAGCCCATTTGCTTCCAAATGGCTTGTGACTGACATGGTGCAGCCAGCAGACCCTTATTTGTAAAGGCATCTTTTTATTTGGAGAGCTTTCAAGGTAATGATCAGAATCAGGTTGATATGGTCAAGGGTGCAAGCTATGTGAGAAAGAAGCCTGGTTGTTTCATTCTCCTGCAGACCCTAACCCACCACACGTGACAGAACTCCCTCTAGCACTGTGTCCCAGTTGAACTTGTTTTTCAAAAAGCCCAGTGCAGCAGCAAGAACCAAAAGCCCCAGTGCAGCAGCAAGAACCACCACAAAAATTTGAGGAGGACCAAATGGCTTCAAAGTCCACACGGGGTGAAACTTAGCCTCCAGTGGCCACACTTTACCTACAAAGAGAGAATTCAGCACTGCTGCCTCAGGTTCATTTGAAAATAAGAATCCATGTTCTCCAGGTCATATAGATGCAGACCCAGCTTTGATGGTCTCACTACAAAAGAAGCTAAAACTCCTTAATACAACATATATTTCAAGTGCCCAGCTTCAGAGGCAGTTTCTCAAGAAGTCTTTAGGCCTGCAGAGCTCAATGTTTGTGGAGTGTTTACCATGTCCCTTACTTTTGGAAACTGCTCTACCACCTCCAGGGTTGTGAACTCCTGAGCATATTCCATTCCAGATAAGTATTCACAGATTTTCTAACTCTTCTCCTCTAATTGTGTCTTACCTGGGGTGAAGGTAATGTCAAGGCATTGTTGTGGATGAGAGTGGGAAGATTTTTGTGTAGCACATATTTGCATACACATTGGATTCATTTTCCAATTTCCCATTAAAAATACTGAATCCCTGACACGAACCCATACCCTACTAGACTCTGACTACTAATCCTAATATGATGGAGAAAAATAACACAAACAGAATAGAAATACAAGCAGTACAGAGAAGGCATGGTGTATAGTTGGACTTGCCTTTTGCCTTATGTAGGGTAGGTGTTATAAATCTAGAAAATTTTTAATTGAAATAGTTCTCCATGTGTTTTTAAAGTTAACAAATATGTGAATTTCTATCTCCCTTTCTCTCTAGCCTATTCAGCAAATGTATTTTTATATGCACATATAGAATCCTAGCTGGTATCACATGTACATACTTGTTTGGAGGCTGACGTGGCAGATAAAAATTATGAGAAGAGATAACTCCTCGTAAATGCTGTTGGATCTTAAAATTCAACCTATGGGTGATCTTCCTAGTTGAACAACATTATTCATAAATCCATGTTCAGCAAAATTATTTTTTTTGGATCAGTGGACGATATATATTTTACCATGAATTTCGATTGGCATATATACTGCTACTCTTTAATGTCTGTGTGTGTTTTGTGTTTGTGTGTGTATATATATATATATATATATATATATACAATCTCCAGATTTTTTAAAATATAAAATATATGTGTCTTATTATACACTCCCTAAATACATTCATATTCATGTATGTGGGTTTATAATCAAATTTTTACAAGATTATTCTCAGAAATATTCATCCCCCTGAAACAAATATTTGTTTACTAGTACTGAAAACTAACTTCAATGAAAGGTGCATACAAATCCTAATATTTCTGCAGTAACTTACCCAGGTTAATATCAATGCAAGTAGATTCCTATGGGACATGATGTGTATTTTGACATTCATTTTTATTCAACACTGGTACAGTACTATTTCTTCAGTTTATGCACATCATAGGATAAATGTTTCATCCAAAATTTCAAAATTTAAAACTTTTGATTCACTTCAATCACTTCCTGCTTCAGAACACATGTATTCCTCCATGTTTCTTCACTGGTCTTTCATGAGACTTCTTTGCAAACACATTATTTTCGATTTGCATAATCAATTTTGAAGCAAAACTCACACACTCTTCATGATCAAGCGTAACACTAATATTACCATTAGATGTACAACTGGTTGTAATGAATGTATGTATGCCAATATCAATATAAGATTTCCTGTATATTTTCAGATATCAATTTATTCCAATTCCAATTTCTAATGTTGGGTCCAGTTATATTATTTATTCACAGTTTGGTCTATTCATTCATCATCTCTATATTCATCAAAACAGGGTACACCTATTTTTTTTCCCCAATACTAATTTATAGGTTGTAAAAATATTGCTCCCCATAATGGTGGAAGAAATACTCATATCACCTGATCTACATATACATTTTTATCACAGTAATATTCTGGACACAAATGTAAAGGTAACACTTATGATTGTACCAAAACCTAAATTGAACGTGAATATATATTACTAAAACCATCCATGTCCAGGTCGCCTAATGCTCTCAAATTTCAATCCTATTGGTGACTACATATTTGTTTCTTCTAATATCATATATTCAACCTTAACCCTGTTGAAAATGTCTAATCCTGTTACTCACTTTATACTTTGCCTGATTTCCTAATGCCTCTATTTTATATCTGCTTTCCTACATATTTTCCCCAGTTCATTATTGTGACTGACTCTTCATATGTGCTGATATTTTCATTCACTCTCTAAACGAAACCCTATTGCTAAAGAACTATATTTCCAACTCAAAGACTCACTCTTCAACCTAAACCTACTATTTTCCTAATCCTACTGACTATCCCTTTTTTACTGGATGTTCTCTTCGACATTCAGGCATCTGAGGTACTAGGTTTTATTCCATTGTATGTAGATTTACCTGCGACCATATTGCAGAATGTAATTCAAAGCTAAATATCATAATCAAAAGCCCAATGCCCTTCCTGGCTTCAAATCTTACCTAGATTTCTCTTTTCATACTTATATTTCAAATACATATTCTTATAAATATTTCAGGTTCCCAATACCATTATTCATCCAGCAGAATGATTCCTAACACAAATAAAACATGTTGTTAACCCTAACCATACACTGTTCCCTCAATCTAATTTTACAGAGGGAAGGGACAGAGTTGGTCTTACAGTAAAGAAATGTAGGGGGTCTTCCACCTACTGAGACCCTCAAAGTTCCATGCTGAAATGATCACTGGAGAATATATACGCAGCTATGAAGGACCTGAGAGAGCAAAAGTCATGTTCAATGGCAAACAACCTGGTCAGGATGAAGGTTTCTGTCTGAATCAGTCTCTCTATTCTTAATGTAGAGAAGATGGACCAAACCAGGCCTGTGTGGGTAGCTGTTCCCGGGTGCCTATGGTTGATATGAGATTCTAACTTGTGAAAGTGTCACAGGAATTAGGGACAGCCTCCTTTTCTTGTGAGACTTGGAAGCCACTGGTTGGACAAAGTGGTTGCCAAGGCAGTGACCTCATTCAGTTCCTGAAGGAAGTGACCTCACATCACTTCCTTAGTGAAGGAAATCTCAGAACTTGAGATTCATGAAGCCAGGCACCCAGAGTCAGTCCCAGTCCCAGTCCCAGTGGTCTCACTTGTTTGGATTTACCAAGGACAGAGTAAGTCTTTCTTGGTACGTATTGATGTGAGGATTGCAAAATGCCAGTAAAGCTCTGACGAGGGGCCTTTCCTGAGAAAGCAGGTAGTGGCTCACCTCTGGGTCCTGACACCTTCACAGAGTTGGCCAAGGAGACCAGATCTGAGACATTTCAGGCCATTTAGGGGGAAAATAATATGGCCCACCAGTCAGAGGACACTCCGGATAGTAACAGACCTTCTTGGGGGAAGGAGCTGCCTTTGTGGGTGTTGGTTTGTGGTTTTGTCTCATTTTCTGAGAATAGGTAGGCAAGGCGCTTTATGTGCTGTGGAATGAACTGTTTATTGTAAGTCATTTGACAAGGCGAGTGTTTCTATGTCTGTTTACCTCACTGTGTCCGTGGTTGTACTCATTAGAAAAAAAGAATGCATCAATGGATGTGTCCTGTCTAGTAGAAAGCTTCCCAGAATTCATCCTGCCCAATTTATGAATGGAGTTCAGATTGCCTTATCAATGGGTAACACCTGCAATTTTCCTAAGTTACAGTTTTCTTCCAGAATTCTGGCCCCTCTCCAGAATAGTCTCATGGTTTTGTCTCTAAGGTATGTACCACCTCCAAGCTCTGTGACATGGCCATGTACTGGATAGCTCAAGTGAATTGTGAGCATCTCAGAAAAATCAGATATATGTGTGACCACTAAATCTCAGTGGAGAAACCCTGCTTTGGGCCTTTTGCTTACCTATTATTCTGTTGCTATGAATGTCACGAAGTTCTTTGCCTCAGGCCACCAAATTGTGAAGCCTGAAGAAAACAGTTTTCAAATGGAAATGAATGGGCATCACCTAGGGCTCTTTGCTTAATTGCTTTGAAAAGGGATGTGTCTGAATCAGCCTCTTGGCCCTGTGTGAGGCTGTGGCTTAGATTCTCAGCACCTGATGGATCTAAAGAAAGATCCCATGGATGCATACAGAACCAAAATAGCCAAAAGAGCTGTCATTGTGGATGAAGACTCTCGCCTTCCTTTCAAAGGTTCCTGACATCTATCAAGTGAGAATAGGGATCCTTTGGGTCAAGTGAGTTATTCAAAGCCCTGCAGAGGCTAGCCCATACGTGCTTGGGTGTTCTCATTACTCCAATTCACATAAAGAATCTAAACCCCACAGTCAGTAGGCCTCAAATTGGAGAAGCCAAGCAGTATTAATGGCAGACCTATTTGATCACTCCTCGTTCACAGTCAGGGTTTCCAGGCCACACTGATTTTAGGCAAATCGGGGGAAAGGTAGGTTATTTTGGACATTGTCTTGGTCTGTGCCTCTCATGGAAAATTCCATCCAGAGGTTATGATGAGGGTCTACATGGAAGAAGATAAGGGCCATGTGGGAGAATTTTGTTTTGAATTGTGGTAAGTTTTGTGGCAGTTGGAAGAGATGCCTGGGTTTACCTGGGCTTTAACTCTGGTGTGATTCCCCTTAGAGTCTGAGTTCTGGAACTTACCTCAGAGAAGCATTGTCATCAATTGTGTTTGAATTTTACTAGGCCATGCATGAGCGTTGCCCTTGGAACCTGAGATCTAGGCCCAGAGTGGCTTTCCACAGAGCACTGGGAATCTCAGCCAGGATATCACATGATTTTATTCTGAAAGACTTTGCAGCCACAATTGAGTCAAAACACGCATGGACCTCACATTGTAGACCTCAATGGGCCTGGCTTCATGTGACCTTTTGGCTACTCTTTGGGAAGCCTTGCCTGTGAGTGTTCTCTAGAGCTTTCATTAAAATGAGCTTCCTCAACATTTAATGGTTCCTGAATGAATTGGAACCCCCAGAGCCTCCAACTTCATCCTTGACAAATGGCTTGATAAATACCATGAAATATTTGAAATTCCCTTGACCAGGTGGCACTGGAGAACTTTTGGATGTCCTGTTGCTGATGATGAGTGTACCAGACAGTGCCTTGATTTACTGGGTTTCATGAAATTTGTGTAGAACAGTGATGCCAGTAAGTTGGATCCTGCTCATTAGTGGGCCTAGAGCAGTGGTGTGAAGGTGTGTGATAAAACATGTGTGGTGGTGACATGTGGATCTGCCATTGGCTTCCCAAAGGCTTGTGACTGACATGGTACAGCCAGCAGACCCTTCTATGCAAAGGTGTTTTTTATATAGAGAGGTTTCAGGGCAATGTTCAGAATCAGGTTGCTATGGAAATGGGGGCAACTTATGTGGAATTGAATCCTGGTTGGTGCATTCTCATGCAGACCGTGACCCTCCACACGGGACAGAACTCTCTCCAGCACTGTGTCCCAGTTTAGCTCCTTGTATTTCATGAAGCAAATACCAAACTCCCACTGCACCTGTGAGAAACACCACGAAAATTGGAGAATGACCAAATGGCTTCACAGTCCACACGTGGAGACACTTACAACCCAGTGACCATAGTTAAACTACAAAGAGAGTATTCAGCATGGCTGCCTCATGTTCATTGGAAAATTAGAAACAATATCCTCCAGGTCACATTGTTGCACACCCAGATTTGATGGTCTCCTAACAAAGGAAGCTAAAGCTCCTAACAACAACATATATTTTTAAGTGCCCAACCTCAGAGGAAGTTTCTCAAGAAGTCTTTACACCAGCAGAGCTCTATGTTTGAGAAATGTTTACCCTGTCCCTTACTTTTGAAAACTCCTCTACCACCTCGGAGGATGTGAACTCCTGAGCATTTTTCATTCCTGATATATATTCACAGATTTTCTAACTTTTCTCCTCTAATTGTGTCTTACTCGGAACAAAGGCAATGTCAAGGCAATGTTCTGGATGAGAGTGTGAACATTTTTTTGTAGCACATATTTACATACACATTGCATTCATTTTACAATTTTCCATTCAAAATACTGAATCTCTGACATGAACCCATACCCTACTAGACTCTGACTACTACTCCTAATATGATGGAGAAAAATAACACAAACAGAATAGGAATACAAGCAGTTAGGAGAAATCATAGTGTATAGTTGTACTTGTATTTTGCATGATTAATGGTAGGTGTTATAAATCTAGTCAATATTTAATTTAAATAGTTCTCCATGTGTTTTTAAGGTTAACAAATATGTGAATTCCTGTCTCCCTTTCTCTGTATCCTATTTAGCACATGTACTTTTAAATGCACATATAGAATCATACCTGGTATCACATGTACATTTTTGTGAGGTGGCTGATTGGCAAATACAATTTGTGAGAAGTGATCACTCCTCTTAAACGCTGTTGGAACTGAAAATTCAACCTATAGGTGAGCTTCCTAGTTGAACAACATTATACATAAATCCATGTTCAATTAAAGAAATATTTTTGCATCTGTGGATGATATATATATCATGATAAATTTCGATTGGCATATATATTGCTAATTTAATGTCTGTGTGTGTGTGTGTGTATTTTGTGTGTGTGTGTATGTGTGTGTGTGTGTGTGTGTATATATATATATATATATATATATATATATGTATATATACTCTCCAAAAATATATGTGTCTTATATACACTCTCTAAATTCATTCATGTTCATGTATATGGATTTATAATCAACTTTTCACAAGATTTTTCACAGAAATATTCATCCACCTGAAATACATATTTGTTTCCAGTACTTAAAACTAACTTCAGTTTATTTTGCATACAAATACTATTATTTCTACAGTAACTGACCCAGTTTAACATCAATGCAAGTAGATTCCAGTGGGACATGATGTGTATTTTGAAGGTCATTTTTATTCAGCACTGGTACAATACTATTTCTTCAATTTATGCACATGATAGGATATATATTCCATCCACAAGTTAGCAAACTTATAGGCAGTTGTTTCACTTTCATCACTTCCTGCTTCAGAACACATAAATTCCTCTAGGTTTCTTGACTGGGCTTTTCATGAGACTTCTTTCCAAACACATTATTTTTAATTTCCATGATCACTTTTGAAGCAAAACTCACACACTCTTCATGATAAACCATAATCCTAATATTACCATTAGATGTATTAGTGGTTGAAATGAATGTATGTATATCAATATAAGATTTCCTGTATATTTTCAGATATCAATGGAATCCATTATTTAAATTTGGAACCCATTATATTATTTATTCACATTATGGTCTATTCATGCATTATCTCTATATTCAGAGTCACAGGATATACCTATTTGTACCCCCAATACTAATTTATACATCTTCAAAATATTGCTCCCAGAAATGGTGGAAGAAATACTCACGTCACCTTATCTACCTATACATTTTATCACAGTAATATTCTGGACACAAAAAGCAAAGATGACCCTTATTATTTTACCAATGTAAAGGTCAGGCGAGTGTCGGAGGAAGAGACTACCAGAGACTGTCTCATGCAACAGCCAAGGATTTACGGGGGTCCAGCATGCTGGGGTCAGAGCTCCCTTGAATAGAGCACAGAGCCCTGAGAACAGCTTAAGCAGAGCTTATATACTTTCCTTGGAGAGGGCAGATAGGAAAGTTTATTGATGGGTCAGGGCGAGTGGGCGGTTTGCGTCCAAATGGGTGAGGAAGTACATTCTGCAGTTTTGCAGTTGGGTACAGCACTTTCAGGGAACTAGATTAGCAAACAGTTCTCAAGACATCAACAGTGTTTTGTTAAGCATACCGAAAAACTGGAAGTGACAAGTACCTATTTTATTAACCTTTCATTCCCCACTTCTTCTTTTGGTTACTTTTAATCATAAAAATGATCATTGGGGGTGTCACATTTTATGTTTACTAGTGTGGTATATTGTTTTCTGATTACCATAAGTTTAACTTGTCCAATTTGAGCATGGAGAAAGGAAACTACACGGTTGATCAAACAGGGTCCTACAATTACCAATAATATGAGGATTATTAATGGACCGGCCAGGGCTGATGAAAACGTAGTTAATGAGGAGGCTTTGTGAACCAAGACTCAAACCACCTTTTTTGGGCCTCTCTCTCTTGTTGATGCTCTTCAAGGCATCTTCTTAATTTAATCATAGATTCTTTTACAACTCCAGTATGGTCGGCATAAAAACAACATTCTTCCCTCAATGCAGGACGAAGGCCCCTTCTCTCATGAAGAGGAGGTCCAACCCTCGACTGTTCTGTAAAATAACTTCAGAGAGAGAGGTTAAAGATTCGTGTAAAGCTGTGAAGGAGGTTTTTAATATCTTTAAGTTTTGGTCTATTACTGCTTCTAATTGGGTCATTTGTTGTGTCCCATGGACCAGGGCAGTGGTTCCTGTGCCCACCCCTGCAGCAACTCCTATTCATAATAGGATGACTAAAGTGAGGGATACAGGTTCCTGGCAGAACCGGGTTGTTTGCCCCCCTATTTGATATTTAAATGTACCTGCGTCATGATAGAGCACTCTGGAAAACATCTGCACCATTACATAATTAATCACATCTGTTGACCATTTTATGAAAACATAAACAATGTTTAAGTGTATAGAATTGTACTGCTGTAGAGATGGACAAGGCAAGGTACCTAAGATAGCACAGAAGACAGGGAAACAGTCTTATTTGGTTGCATCCGGATTTAGAGGCCATTGCTTCTGTTGTAATCAATTAATCCCTGAACCCAAAGTTTAGGTTGTTTCAGAATTTTGTACCCAGCATGTAAGGGAAGGGGCTCAGAAGTTCACAGTCTGCAGAAGTTCACAAAAAGCAGTTTTTGTTTCTGTTTTTTTCCTCTGTTCTGGGAAAGTTAACTTCTTAAGGACACCTGGGAGGGGGAGAGCTTTTTTCTTCTTTTTTTCTTTTCCTCCCTGCCAGCTGTTACCATGGAGCCCAGTTGGTAACTTCTATATCTTAGAAATGTAGCCATCTCTATGAAGCCCCAGCTCTAGGCCAGAGGCCTTCTTCATATATTTTGTTAAAAACTACTAAGGGGGTGTCTAGCTTAGGAGTGCTGATTTTTCCAGCCAGTGGCCAAGTAGAACAGAGCAACACGAATAGAGGAAGTTTATCTACATTGAACTCTTTTATAGGAACTGTGTTGCTGAAAGGCTTAAAGTCAGCCATGGTGAAGACTTCTGGAGAAGGTCATTTAAGACTTTTCTGTGGGCCTGGTACAGAGGGGAAGACAGGGAAGGCAGGGGATGAGAGCAGCTCCGTGGATCTGAGGATGAGGAAAAAGAGATATAAAAGAATTATGGGAAAGGGGTTTGGGATTTTCCTGGCAACAAAACTTGAGCAGTAGAACAGGTAGAGCAGAGGGGAAGACGGGAGTGAGTATCCCAAAAAGCCTGTGAGGGACTTTAAATTCTTAGTAACCTGTTTTCAGTGATGACAAAGCAACTTTAAAGGCCATTTTAATTACATCTTTGATAGGCGTCTGAGGGCACTCCTTAGCTGGTTTGAGCTTTGGGTTAGCTGGTAAGAGGACCTGGTGGGACCCGGTGTGGGCACTGACAGGAGGAGAGAGGAGTGAGAGGGTGGAAGGGTACCTCAGTACCTGCAAGCTCAGCAAGGGGCAATGGTCTGAGAACCGACGGAAATTTGGGTTTTTGATCTAGTAACTGGAGCTGAGAAATCAGGTTGCTGATGTGGGAGTGACAGCAGAGAGTCTGGGGCAGAAGGCTGCGGGTGAGTATCTATTGGAGAAGCATAGTTCAGGATTTGAGCATAGGAGGGAAAAGGCCTACACACACGTAGGGAAATTTCCTTCCACACTTTTGAGCACTTGTCGAAGTTGAAAAGGTCACGCAAAATTTGAGGATCTAGAGACCCCTCTGGTGACCATCGGTTTTTGTTATCTAACTGGTAATATATCCAATGCTGTGTACTGAATTTGATGAGGAGTTTTGCTTCCACCAGGTAGCCCCTGTATCCTCACATCCCCATTATTTACAGAAGAAGTTGGCTTTTCCCCCACACAGTCGTGGCTGTTTTTGGCTTTGGTAGTCCGCCAGGCAAACATAGTAATCTAGGCTAGCCAACCTGCATCTGGCTCGCGTGTCCCTACATCCATAATGTTTGTTTCCATTATCTATTGTATGGAAAGTATTTAATGGAATTTTTGGGGATCCTCTTCATCAGGGATTTCCCAATAGGAAAGACGTATAGCCAGCTGACAAATTTCTTGGTGGAGAGATGGCCACCAGGTCCCTAAGTGGGCTGTATGTGCGATAGACCATACTTCTTGTCTAGTAGGATTTGTGATCAGCCATCGCTGCTGAACGGGTTGATGAGGGTTAGGACTACTGGTGACCAATTGGAGAGTCTATAGTCTTATTCACATGGCGAATATACAATTTGAAAATGTTACCAGTCTTTTCCATTTTTCAGCCAGATTCTGGACAGGGCACAGGCTTGAGATGAGAATTAGGAACCAGGAAGTGATTCCGTCTAACTTTAGCACTGTAGGTGTTATAAGTAGCACCTGGTATGGTCCTGTCCAGCCGGGTTTCAGGGATGACACCTGATGTTGTCTTATGTAGACAAAGTCTCTTACTTGATATAGATGTGGAGTACCCTCTTCAGCAGGTTGGTAGGCAGTGGCCAGCTGTTTCCACAGGTATTGCTGAGTTCCTTCCAGAACTTTAAGTCTGTCAAGCAAGGTGGTGTGAAAGGGATCCTTAGATCTTTGAGTTAGGGTTAGGTCCCTTACTGGAGATGGGGCCCCATAGAGAATTTCATAGGGGGTGAGGTTACACAAAGAAACAGAGGGAGTATTTCTTGCATGAAACAGTGCATAAGGCAGGAGCAGAGTCCAATCTTTTATGCTACTCTTTAAGCTTAATTTCGTTTAGGTCTCTTTAATGGTTCTATTTAATTTTTTTACCTGTCCTGAACTCTGGGGTCTATAAGCACAATGTAACTTCCAATTAATCCCCAGGGTCCTGGCTAACCCCTGAGTTACCTGGGCCATGAACGCTGGTCCATTATCAGACCCTATTACCTTAGGCAGGCCGTACCTTGGAAAAATATCTTTCAGGATCTTCTTGACCACCATTTGCGCCTTTTTTTTTGGGGGGGGGGAGGCTCCAATCCATCCTGAAATATATCTACAAAGAGTAGGAGATATTTAAGTCCATACCATGCTTGCTTAATTTCAGTAAAGTCCACTTCCCAGAATTGTCCTGGTCTGGTTCCTCGTAGGTGCTTTCCTGCAGGAAGCTTGGAAGTGTAAGCATTAACCTATTGACAGTCCCGACAGGCTTTTTTTTACCTGTTCAGTTATTTCCTTTCACTGTGAGTCGGTTAGTGGAAAACTCTGTTCTTGATCCTTCAGGAATGCCTGCAATTTCATTGAACCAAGGTGAGTGAACTGATGTACATTTTTAACGTAGTGTAGGGCTTTCTGAAATTTCAGGCTTTGCTCAGTGAAGTTGAGGAGTACAGTGTCAGTGTCCTTAGATGTTATCAAAAGCTTGCTGGATCTCAGGGGTCCATTAGAATTGGGCATCTCCCTTTAACAGCGGGTGCAAATGAGAAGTTAAGGAACCAAACACAGGAATCCTTAACCTGCAAAACCCAGCAGTCCCAAGAAACTCTCTGTGTTGTCTGCTGTTAGATGGGGGTGGTTTCTGCACAACCGTTTGATTTCTGGGCTCAGTGAGCCATCGTTTACTGCCCCTAAAGGAATAGCCCAGGAAGATTACTTCTTGCTGGCAAATTTGGGCCTTTTAGGAAGAAGCTCTATACCCGAGTTGAGGAAGCTCACATAATACTGCTTGGGTCCCAGATTCACAGATATCCTTGGTGTTGGGTGCCAGTAGCAGGTCATCCACGTATTGAAGCTGGGTGACTTCGGGGTGCGTAGTTCTGAAGCTGTTGAGATCTCTTTGGAGGGCTTCATCAAAGAGAGTGGGGGAGTTTTTCAACCATTTTGAGGAGTCTAGTCCAAGTTAGTTGACCACACGTTCCAGTTTCTGGGTCTACCCACTAGCAAGCAAACAGCAACTGACTATATTTATGCAGAGGCAAGCAAAAGAAAGCATCTTTTAAGTCCAGAACAGTATACCATTTCCTCTCAGGGTTCAGAGTGATAAGCAGATTGTACGGATTAGGTACACTGGGGTGAATGTCCTACACTCTGTTGTAGGTCTCTCTTATGTCTTTAATGGGGGATAGTCCCCGGCTCCTGGCTTTTTATACTGGTAGCGGGGGAGTGTTTTAGGATGATTGACAAGGCCTTAGGACCCTAAGGCCAGATATTTCTGAATATGGGGCCTTATCCCATCTTTAGCTTTTTTGCTCAGAGGATATTTTTTGACATTGATTGGGGAGGCTGAGGTTTTGAACTCCACTGTTTTTGGAGGTTGTTTCATGGCTAGTCCTAACCCAGCAGTTTTTTTCCAGGCATCTGGGTAATCTGTTATCCATTTCTGGGGTAGCTTGCCTGTTTGATCAGTCTTGGGGGGTGTGAAGAGTTGCTGTTCATCTTCTACTGACAAATTTAAAGCCGTGAATATAGGAGTTTATACTAAAGGATTTAGAAATATCATTTTGGGGCCTTCATGGTTAAAAGTCATTTTGGCCCGGAGCTTGGTGAGCAGATCTCTGCCCATCAATGGGGCCAGGCATTCTGGGATTATTAGGAAGGAGTGATGGATTTTTCCTTTCCTCATGTCCATGGTTTTCTTAGTTGTCTAATTCCCATATTTACTGGTGTTTGCACTTTGAACTAGAGAGCTTTTATTTGATAGAGGGCCCAGTGGGGCCTTAAGGACTAAGTATACTGCCCCTGTATCCACTTCAAAGTTTACTGGGGTCCCCTCCACATCAAAAGTTACCCTGGGTTTATTGGGAGTCTAGCAATCTGGGGCTCAGTGCTCACTTGAATAGAGCAGAGAGCAATGAGAACAGCTTAAGCAGAGCTTATATACTTTCCTTGAAGAGGGCAGGGAGGGAAGCTTATTGATGGGTCAGGGCGAGTGGGCGGTTTGCGTGCAAACAGGTGAGGGTGTACATTCTCTGTTTGGCAGTCGGGGACAGAACATTCTGGGAAAAAAATTAGCAAACAGTCCTCAAGGTTTCAACAGTGTTTTGTTAAGCATACAGAAAAACAGGAAGTGACAAGTACCTATCTTATTAACCTTTCACCAAATCCTAAATGGAAAGTGAGCATGGATTTCTAAAAACATCCATGTCCAGGTTGCTTAATGCTCGCAAATCAATCCTATTGGTGACTACATATTTGTTGCTTTCTAAGATTATATATTCAACCTCAACCCTGTTGAAAATGACTAATACTAACCCTCACTTTATGCTTTTCCTGATTTCCTAATGTCTCCATTGATATCTGCTTTCATACATATTTTCCTGAGTTCATCATTGTGACTGACTCTTTACATGTGCTGAAATTTACATTCACTCTCTATCCGAAACCCTATTGCTACAGAACTTTTGTTCGAAATCCTATACTCACTCTTTTTTCTATACCTACCAACTATCTTCCTAATCCTACCGACTATCCCGTTTTGACTGGAAATTCTCTTTGACAATCAATCATCCAAGGTACAAGGTCCTATGCCATTGTATATCAATTTATCTGAGACATCTGTGCAGAATATAATTCAAAGCTAAGTATCCCAATCAACAGCCCAATGCCCTTCTTGGATTCAAATCTTATCTAGATTTCTGTTTTCATACTTATATTTCACCTATATATTCTCGTAAATATCGCGAGTTCCCAATACCATTGTTCATTCCTCAGTATGATTTCTAACCTAAATCAAACCTGTTATTACTCTAACCATACACTGTACCCTCAAACTAACTGTACAGAAGAGCCGGGAGAGGGTTTGTCTTACAATACAGTAATGTAGGGGCTCTTCCACCTGCTGAGAACATCAAAGGTACAAGCAGAAATGATACCCTAGAGAAGTTGCAGGCAGCTATGAAGGACCTAATAGAGCAAAAGTCATCTTCCATGACAAACAACCTGGTCAGTATTAAGGGATGTGTCTGAATCAGCCTCTCCTTTCTTAATGTAGAGAAGATTGATCAAACCATGCCTGTGTGGAGAGCTGTTCCCAGGTGCCTATGGTTGATATACCATTCTAACTTGTGAAAGTGTCACAGGAAGTAGTGGCAGCCTCCATCTCATGGGAACCTTGGATGAATCTGGTAGGACAAAGTGGTTGCCAAGGCAGTGACCTCATTCAGTTCCTGAAGGAAGTGACCTCACCTCACTTTCCTGGTGATGGAAATCTCTGAATTTGGGATCCAGGAACCCAGGCACCGAGAGCCAGTCCAAGTCCCAATCCCAGTGGTCTCACTTGTTTGGATTTACCAAGGACAGAGTCAGTCTTCCTTGGTACCTACTGATATGAGGATTGCCAAATGCCTGAAGAGCTCTGAAGAGGGGCTTTTACTGAGAAAGCAGGTAGTGGTTCACCGCTGGCTGTTGACAACTTCACAGAGTTGGCCAAGGAGACCAGATCTGAGAAAGTACAGGCCATTTTAGGGGAACATAGTATGGCCCACTATTCAGAGGACACTCTGGATAGTCACAGACCTACTTGAGTTAAGGAGGTGCCTTTGTGGGTGTGGGTGTGAGTTTGTGGTTTTGTCTCATGTTCTGAGAATAGGTAGGAAAGGCTGTTGTTTTGATTGGAGTGGACTGTTTCTAGAAAATTGTTTGACTAGGCGAGTGCTTCTATGTCTGTGTATCCCACTCTGTCCATGGTTGTAGACATTCGAAAAGAGAATGTATCAATGTATGTGTCCTGTCTAGTGGAAAAGTTTCCAGCATTCATCAGGCCTAGTTGATGAATGGACTGTGGCTTTCCTTATGGATGGGCAACACCTACTAACTTCCTAAGTTCCTGTTTTCTTCCTGAATTCTGGCCACTCTCCAGAATAGCCTCATAGTTTTGTGTCCAAGATACATACCACCCCCAAGCTCTGTGACATGGGCATGTACTTGATAGCTATAGGAAATGGGAACATCTTAGAAAACTCAGACATCATTGTGACCAGTAAACGCTCAGTGAAGAAACCATATTTTGGTTCATTTGCTTACCTATTGTTCTGTTGCCCTGAATGTCAGGAAGGTCTTTGCCTCAGGCCACCCCTTTGTGAAGCCTGAATAAAACAGTTTTAAAATGGAAATAAATGGGAATAACTTGTGGTTCTTTGCTTTGGAAAGGTATGTGTTTGAATCAGCCTCCTAGCCCTGTATGAGGTTGTGGCTTAAATTTTCAGCACATGATGGATCTAAAGATAGATACCATGTGTGCAATCAAAACCATAATGGCAAAAATTCAGTAATTGTGGATGAGTCTCTTGCCTTCCTCTGTTGGGTACCTGACATCTATCAAGTGAGACAGGGATCCTTTTGGTCAAATGAGTTTTTCAAAGTCCTGCAGAGGTGCTTGTGTTTTCTCGTGACTCCAAATCACATAAAAAAATCTATACCTGAGAGTCAATAGGGCTCAAATTGGAGAAGCAGAGCAGTATTAACGGCAGGCCTATTTGATCACTTCTGGTTCACAGGAAGGGTGTCCAGGCCACCCTGACTTTAGGCAAATGAGGGGCAAGGGAGAATATTTTGGACACTGTCTTGGGATGCGTCCCGCATGGAAACCTCCAGCCAGAGTTTATGATGAGTGTCTATATTTAACAAGATGAGGGCCATGTGGGAGTGTTTTGGTTTTAATTGTGGTCATTCGTGTGGCGGTTGGAAGAGATGACTGGATCCAACTGGGCTTGAACTATGGTGTCATTCCCCTTAGAGACTGAGTTCTGGAACTTACCTCAGAGAAATATTGCCATGAATTGTGTTGGGATTTAGGAGGCCACGCATGAGAGTCACCCTTGGAAACTGAGATCTAGGCCCAGTGTCGCTTCCCACAGAGCACTGGGAATCTCAGGAGGATATCACACAATTTTATTCTGAAAAACTTGTCAGACATATTTGATAGTCAAAACACACATGGACCTCAATTGTAGACCTCAATGGGCCTGGCTTCATGTGACCTTTTGGCCACTCTTTGGGAAGCCTTGCCTGTGAGAGTTCTCCAGAGCTTTCATTGAAATGAGCTTCCTCACCATTAAATAATTTCTGAATGAATTGAAACCCACAGTGTCTCCAACTTCATCCTTGAAAATTGGCTAGATAAATACCATGAAATTTTTGAAATTTCCTTGACCAGGTGGCACTGGAGAACATTTGGATGTCCAGTTGCTGATCATGAGTGTACCAGACAGTGTGTTGATTGACTGGTTTTCATGAAAATGGTGTAGAAAAGAGATGCCAGTCATTTGAAGCCTGTTGAGTAATGGGCCCAGAGCGGTGGTGAGCAAGTGTGTGATAAAACATCTGTGGTGGGGTCATGTGGATCTGCCATTGGCTTCCAAATGGCTTGAGACTGACATGGTGCAGCCAGCAGATCCTGTATGTAAAGACATCTGGTTATATAGAGAGGTTTCAGGGCAATGTTCAAAATCAGGTTTCTATGGTCAAGGAAGCAACCTATGTGGTATACAAGCCCTTTTGGTGCATTCTCCTGCAGACCCTGACCCACCACACGTGAAAGAACTTCCTCCAGCCCTTTGTCCCAGTTGAACTCCTTGTATTTCATGAAGCAAATACCAAACTCCGAGTGCAGTATCAAGAAACGTTTTGAAAAGTGGAGGATGACCTAATGGCTTAGCAGTCTACATGGGGAGACACTTAGACCCAGTGGCCATAGTTTACCTACAAAGAGAGAAATCAACACTGCTGCTTCATGTTCATTGGAGAATTATAAACCATGTCCTCCAGGTCACAGATGTGCACACCAAGCTTTGATTGTCTCACTAGAAAGGAAGCTAAAGCTCCTGACAACAACATATATTTCAAGTGCCCAACCTAGAGGCAGTTTCTCCAGAAGTCTTTAGGCTGGTAAATCTCCATGTTTGTGGAGATTTTACACTGTCCCTTACTTTTGGAAACTCCTCTACCAACTCCAAGGTTGTGAACTCCTGAACATTTTTCATTTCAGATATGTATTCAAAGATTGTCTAACTCTTCTCCTGTAAATGTGTCTTACTTGGGGTGAAGGTAATGTCAAGGCATTGTTCTGAATGAGAGTGGGAAAATTTTTGTGTAGCACACATTTGCATACACATTGATTCATTTTACAATTTTCCATTTGAAATACTGAATTCTTGACACTAACTCATACCCTACTAGACTCTGACTAGTAATCCTAATATGATGGAGAAAAATACCCAAACAGAATGAAAATACAAGCAGTTTACAGCAGGCATGGTGTATTGTTGGACTTCCTTTTTGCATGATAGAGGGTAGGTATTCTAAATCTACTCAATTTTTAATTGAAATAGTCCTCCATGTGTTTTTAATGTTAACACATATGTAAATTCCTGTCTTCCTTTCTATGTAGCCTACTCAGCACATGTATTTTTATATGCAAATATAGAATCCTACGTGGTCTCACACGTACATTTTTTTGAGTTGGCTGACTGGGCAGAAACAAGTTGTGAGAAGAGATCTCGTAAACGCTGGTGGAACTGAAAATTAAAACTATGGGTGAGCTTCCCAGTAGAACAATTTATACATAAATCCATGTTCAGTAAAATAAATATATTTTCATCTGTGGATGATATATATTACTGATAAATTACGTTTGGCATATATATTGATACTTTTTAATGTATTTTTGTGTTTTTCTGTATATATATATATATATATATATATATATATATACACACACACACACACACACACTCTCCAGATTTTATAAAATATGAAATATATGTCTCTTATATACACTCCATCAATTCATTCATGTTCATGTATGTGGATTTATAATCAACTTTTCACAAGATTATTCTCAGAAATATTCATCTACCTGAAATACATATTTGTTTCCCAGTATGAGAACTAACTTCAATCAATGGTGCTTACAAATCCTAATATTTCTACAGTAACAGACCCAGTTTAACATCAATGCAAGTAGATTCCTATGGGACTTAATGTCTATTTTGACCTTTATTTTAATTCAACACTGGTACATTAGTATTTCTTCAGTTTTTGCACATAATAGGACATATATTTCATCCACAAGTTAGCAAATTAATAAGAATTTGTTTCACTTCCTGCTTAAGAACACATGAATTCTTCCATGTTACTTGACTGGTCTTTTCATGAGACTTCTTTCCAAACACATTATTTTCGATTTCCATAATCAATTTTGAAGCTAAACTCACACACTCTTCATGATAAACTATAACATTAATATTACCATTAGATGTAAAACTGGTTGGAATGAATGTATGCATATCAATATAAAATTTCCTGTATATTTTCACATTTCAATTCAATCCATTATTTAAAGTTGGAACCAGTTATGTTATTTATTCACTGTATGGTCTATTAATGCATTATCTCTATATTCATAAACACAGTGTACACCTATTTGTCCCCCCATTACTAATTTGTACCTCTTCAAAATATTGCTCCCAGAAATGGTGGAAGAAATACTGATGTCACCTTATCTATATATACATTTTATCACAGTAATATTCTGGACACAAAAAGCAAAGGTCAAACTCATGATTGTATCAAAGCCTAAATGGAAAGTGAGCATGGATTACCAAAAACAACCATGTCCTGGTTACCTAATGCTCTCAAATGTCAATCCTATTGATGACTACATATTTGTTTCTTCCTAAGATTATATATTCAAAATCAAGCCTGTTGGAAATGTCTAATTCTATCACTCACTTTACACTTTGCCTGATTTCCTAATATCTCTATTGATATCTGCTTTCCTACATATTTTCCCTAGTTCATCATTGTGACTCATACTTCACATATGGTGACATTTACATTCACTCTCTACCCGAAACTCTATTGCTAAAGAACTTTTGGTCCAAATCCTATACTCACTCTTCTTTATAAACCTACTGACTATCTTACTAATCCTACTGACTATCACTTTTTAACTCGATGTTCTCTTCAACAAGTAATCATTCAAGGTAAAAGGTCCTATGCCATTTTATATCAATTCATCTGAGACACATGTGCAGAACATAATTCAAACCTAAGTATCCCACTCAAGGGCCCAATGCCCTTCTGGCTTCATATCTTACCTACATTTCTGTTTTCATACTTATATTTCACCTATATATTCTTGTAAATATCACAGGTTTCCAATACCATTATTCATCCGGCAGAGAGATTCCTAACCCAAATCGAACACGTTATTAACCCTAAATATACACTGTTACCTCAATCTAACTTTACAGAAGAGGAAGGACAGAGTTTCTCTTTAAATACCGTAATGTAGGGAATCTTCCACCTGCTGAGAACATCAAAGGTCCATGTAGAAATAATCCCTGGAGAAGATGTAGGCAGCTGTGAAGTTCCCAAGAGAGCAAAAGTCATCTTCCATGGCAAACAACCTGGTGAGGATGAAGGGATGAGTCTGTATCAACCTCTATCAACTTAATGTAGAGAAGATAGACCAAACCAGGCCTGTGTGAAGAGGTGTTCCCAGGTGCCTATGGTTGATATACCATTCTAACTTTTGAAAGTGTTACAGGAAGTAGGAACAGCCTCCATCTCATGGGCCCTTAGAAGTAACTATTTGGACAAAGTTGTTGCCAAAGCAGTGACCTCATTCAGTTTCTGAAGGAAGTGACCTCACCTCACTTCCTTTGTGATGGAACTCTCTGAACTTGGGATCCAGGAAGAATGGCACCCAGAGCCAGTCGCAGTCCCAGGCCCAGTGGTCTCACTTGCTTCAATTTACCAAGGACAGAGTCAGTCTTTCTTAGTGCCTACAGATGTGAGGATGTTCAAATGCCAGAAAAGCTCTGAAGAGGGGCCTTTCCTGAGAAAGCAGGTAGTGGCTCACCCATGGCTAATGACAGCTTCACAGAATTGGCCAAGGAGACCAGATTTGAGACAGGACAGGCCATTTGGGGGGAATATAGTATGGCCCACCATTCAGAGGACACTCTGGGTAATCACAGAACTACTTGGAGCAAAGATGGTGCCTTTGTGGGTGTGGGTGTATGTTCATGGTCTTGTCTCATGTTCTGAGAATAGGTAGGAAAGACTGTTTGTTTGGATTGGCGTGGACTGTTTCTAGTAAGTCGTTTTGCAATGCGAGTGCTTCTATGTCTGTGTATCCCACTGTGTCCGTGGTTGTAGACATTAGAAATAAGAATGCATCAAAGGATGTGTTCTGTCTAGTAGAAAGCTTCCCAGCATTCATCTTGCCCAATTTATAAATGGACTGTGGCTTTTGTTATCAAAGGGCAACACCTGATATCTTCATAAGTTTCTGTTTTCTTTCTGAATTCTGGACACTCTGCAGAATAGCTTCATGGTTTTGTGTCCAAGATATTTACCACCTAAAAGCTCTGTTATATGGCCATGTAGTGGGTAGCTAGTGTGACCAGGAAAGTCTCAGTGGAGAAACCCTGATTTGGGCTTTTTGCTTACCTATTGTTCTGTTGCCCTGAATATCAGGAAGGTATTTACCACAGGCCAATTCTTTGTGAAGCCTGAAGAAAAAAGTTTTCAAATGGAAATGAATGGACATCACCTGTAGCTCTTTGCTTAATTGCTTTGGAAATGGATTTGTCTGAAACAGCCTCTTGGCCCTGTGTGAGGCTGTGGTTAGATTCTCAGCACCTGATGGATCCCATGTGTTAATCCAAAACCAAAATGATCAAAAGATCAGTCATTGCGGATGAAGTCTCTTGCCTTCCTCTGTAAGGTTCCTGACCTCCATCAAGTGAGAAGAGGGATTCTTTGGGTCAAATGCATTCTTCAAAGCCAAGGAGAGGCAAGCCCAAAGGTGCTTGCATTTTCTCATGCTTCCAATTCACATAAAGAATCTAAACCCCACAGTCAGTCGTCCTCAAATTGGAGAAGCAGAGCAGTATTAACGGCACACTATTTGATCACTCCAGGTTCACAGGAAGGTGTTCAGGCCACCCCGACTTTAGGCAAATGAGGGGCAAGGGAGCTAACTTTGGACACTATCTTGTTCTGCATCCCTCATGGAAACCTCCAGCCAGAGTTTATAATGAGTATCTATATGGAAGAAGATGAGGGCCTTGTGGGAGTGTTTGGGTTTTAATTTTGGAAGTTTGTGTGGCGGTTGAAAAAGATGACTGGCTCCACCTGGTCTTGAACTCTGGTGTGATTCCCCTTAGAGACTGAGTTCTGGAACTGACCTCAGAGAATTATTGCCATGAGTTGTGTTGGGATTTTAGGAGGCCATGAATGACAGTCGCCCTTTGAAACTGAGATCTGTGCCCAGAAAGGCTTTCCACAAGGCACGAGGAATCTCAGCCAGAATATCACATGATTTTATTCTGAAAGACTTGGCAGCCATAGTTGAGAGGCAAAACACACATGATCTCACATTGCAGACCTCAATGGGCCTGGCTTCATGTGACCTTTTGGCGACCCTTTGGGAAGCCTTGCCTGTGAGTGTTCTCCAGAGCTTTCATTGAAATGAGCTTCCTCAACATTTAATGGTTCCTGAGTGAATTGAAAATCATAGTGCCTCCAACTTCATCCTTGAAAAATGGCTAGAGAAATACCATGGAATTTTTGAAATTTTCATGACCAGGTGGCACTGGAGAACTTTTTGATGTCCAGTTGCTGATCATGAGTATACCAGACAGTGCCTTGATTGACTGCGTTTCTTAAAAATGGTGTTGAACAGAGATGCCAGTAAGTTGGAGCCTGCTGAGTAGTGGGCCTAGAACAGTGGTGGGCAGGTGTGTGATAAAACATCTGTGTTGGGGCCAGGTAGATCTGCCATTGGCTTCCAAATGGCTTGTAACTGACATGGTGCAGCAAACAGACCCTTATATGTAAAGGCATCTTGTTATATGGAGAGGTTTCAGGGCAATGTTCAGAATCAGGATGCTATGGTCAAGGGGGCAAACTATGTGAAATAGAAGCCTGACTGGTGCATTCTCCTGCAGACCCTGAGGCACCACATGTGACACAACTCCCTCCAGCACTCTGACCAAGTTGAACTCCTTGTATTTGTGAAGCAAATAACAAACTCCCAGTGCTCTACTAAGAAAAGTAGAGCATGATCAATTAGCTTCACAGTCCACACAGAGAGACCCTTAGACTCCAGTTGCCACAGTTTACCTACAAAGTGAGAATTCAGCACTGCTGCCTCATGTTCATTGGAAAATAAGATACCATGTCCCCCAGGTCATATAGATGCAGACCAGTTTTGATGCTCTCACTATAGAGGAAGCTAAAGCTTCGGACCACAACATACATTTTAAGTGCCCAAACTCAGAGGCAGTTTCTCAATATGTCTTTAGGCCTGCAGAGCTCCATGTTTGTGGAGTGTTTACCCTGTCCCTTACTTTTGGAAACTCCTCTACCACCTCCAAGCTTGTGAACACCGAGAATATTCCATTCCAGATATGTATTCACAGATTTTCTAACTCTTCTCCTCTAATTGTGTCTTATTAGGGGAGAAGGTAATGTCAAGGCATTGTTCTGAATGAGAGTGGGAAGATTTTTGTATCACACATATTTGCAAACACAATGGGTTTATTTTCCTATTTTCTATTCTAAATACTGAATCTCTGACACTAATCCATAACCTACTAGACTCTGACTACTAATCCTAATATGATGGAGAATAGTAACCCTAACAGAATGGAAATACAAACAGTTCAGAGAAGGCATGGTGTATACTTGGACTTCCCTTTTGCATTATATGGGGTTGGAGTTATAAATATAGTCAATGTTTATTGAAATATTTCTCCATGTGTTTTTAACGTTAACAAATATGTGAATTCCTCTCCCCTTTCTCTGTCACCTATTCAGCACATGTATTTTTATATGCTCATATAGAATACTACCTGGTATCACACAGACTTTCTTCTGAGGTGGCTGACTTGGCAGATACAAATTGTGAGAAGAGATCACTCCTCCTAATCCCTTTTGGAACTGAAATTTCAACCTATGGGTGAGCCTCCTAGTTGAACAACATTATACATAAATCCATTTTCAGTAAAATGTATTTTTTTGGATATGTGAAGGATATATATTTCATTTTGAATTTCGATTGGCATATATATTGCTACTTTTTAATGTCTGTGAGTGTGTTTCTGTATATATATATATATATATATATATATATATATATATATATATATCACTCTCCAGATTTTTCAAAATATGAAATATATGTGTCTTATTATACACTCCGTAAAATCATTCATATTCATGTATGTGGATTTATAATCAACTTTTCACAAGATTATTCTCAGAAATTCAGATTATTCATTCACCTGAAATACATATTTGTTTCCTAATACTGAAAACTAACTTCAGTAAATGCTGCATACAAAGCATAATATTTCATCATTGCCTGATGGCCACGAATAGAGTGCATCACACCCAGTGTAACGCGCCACTGCACAGGTGAATAACGAGATAGAACCACAAAAAACTATCTTGTTAAGAACTTACAGCAAAATGGGGGTGCACGAAAACCTATAAGAAAGATTTTTAGCACTGAGATCTGGTAATTGGGTCTGAAAAACGAGCCAAATGTGCAAACGGAGATCCGGTCTGACTGATCCTCAAAACAATAGAGTGTCTGGGTTCCAATAGACACCCTCCACACCCAACAAATGACAGGCCCAGAATACAGATTGAACTGCAGAGAAGCATCACTCAGGGGAAATCTAGTCTAGCAGGAGAAACCAGGACTAGCAGGAGAAACCAGGGGACTAGAGGCCAGGCTCTTGTGACTGGGAAGCTGGAGAACACAGAAGCGCAGGTGACAGTCCACCTGCTGTCCGCGTGACTGGGCGTCTGGAGAACACCGCGCAGGAGACCAACTGCGCCACTGGGTGGCTAGTGATTGCCCACCCGCCAGTGACCTAGAGCTGAAACCAACTGGAGACAGTCCAGTTCCATCCCCGTATTCGAACATTTCGGCAAGGAGCCTGGGCCCGCCAAAGCAGAGGGGTGACGTCACTGGAGCTCGGCCTTCGGAATTCCCTACAAGTGGAATCCACTTTAGCAGGCATAGTCTACCAACACAAAGGAGAGACAACAGAGATACACAACACCGAAACAAATCTATAGAATAAAACAGAAACACAGCAATCAAATAGAGCTGGAAAGTAACATGAGCATCATGAAAAAACAAGGGAAAGAAAGGAGTACAAACAATGCAGGACAACTTAATTCTACAGGAGGAACTAGAAGCATCAGAAACAGGGATAGGGAAAGAACTTAAGGCATACCTAACTCAGATGGAAAGGAATATTAGAGAAGACATGAGGCAGCAAGTCCAAGCAATAAAAGTATATTTTGAAAATGAATTAAACAAACAAACTCAAATGGCAAACAACGAGCTTCACCAGGATATAGAGATCTTAAAAGAAATCAAACAGTAATACTAGAAATGCAGGAAAGTATTAACCAAATTAAAAACTCAAACGAGAATATTACAAATAGACTAGATCAAGCAGAAGTCAGAATATCAGATAATGAAGACAAAGTTTATCAACTTGAAAAGAATATAATCAACACAGAAAAGAGGCTTAAATCCCACTCGCAATCTATTCAAGAGATATTGGATGTCATAAAAAATGAGAGTCATTGGGATAGAAGAAGGCATAGAGATTCAAACCAAAGGAATGGAGAACATATTAAATAAAATAATTCTAGAAAACATCCCAGAGATGAAAGATGGATCGGATTGTCAAATCCTGGAAGCCTACAGGACCCCAAACATTCAAAATCATAATAGACAAACTCCAAGACATATAATTATGAAGATAGTCAACATACAGAACAAGGAGAGAATATTAAACATTATAAGAGAAAGGAGGCAGATTACATTCAGGGGAAAACCAATTAGGTTAATGACTGATTTTTCATCACAGACTTTGAAAGCGAGAAGATCCTTGAACAATGTATTTCAAATGCTGAAAAATAATGGATTCCAACCAAGAATACTGTATCCAGCAAAATTAAGGTTCAGATTTGAAAACGAAATTAAAGTCTTTCACAATAAACAAAAGCTAAAAGAATTCGCAGCCAGAAAACCAGCACTGCAAAGCATTTTGAGCAAAATACTACAAGAAGAGGAATTGATAAATAGTGCCGAAAACTAACAGCAGGAGGTATCTCAGTAAAGGGGGAGGAAAATAACCAAAAAAGTAAAAACTAGCCAAACTAAAACATAATAAATAAATAAACATGATTGGAAGAACAAATCATATTTCAATTGTAACCTTAAATGTTAATGGCCTAAATTCACCAATCAAGAGAATGGGCTAGTAACCTGGATCAAAAAAAAATAAATCCAACAATATGCTGCCTTAAGGAGACTCATATGATAGGAAAAGACATACAGAGGGTGAAGGTAAAAGGTTGGGAAAAATCATACCACTCACATGGCCCTCAGAAGCAAGAAGGAGTGGCCATACTCATGTGGAATAAAATCAACTTCAAACCTAAGTTAATCAAAAGGGATAAAGAAGGACACTATATTCTGTTAAAAGAAACCATCCACCAACAAGACATAACAATTATGAATTTGTATGCACCAAGCAATGGAGCTGCAATGTTCATAAAACAAACTCTCCTCAAGTTCAATAGCCAAATAGACTACAACACAATAATTATGGGTGACTTCAAGACACCACTCTCAGCATTAGACAGATTCTCTAGACAAGAACTGAATAAAGAAACTATCAAACTCAACAGCACAATTTGTAACCTAGACTTAAACGACATATATAGAATATATCAGCCATCATCAAGTGGATACACGTTCTTCTAAGTTTCACATGGATCCTACTCAAAGATAGACCATATATTATGCCATAGGGCAATTCTTAGTAAATATAAAAGCATGGAGATTATACCATGCACTATATCTGATAATAATGGAATGAAGCTGGAAATCAATGATGAAAGAAGGAAGGAAAAATCCTACATGACATGGAAAATGAACAACATGCTACTGAATGATCAATGGGTTACAGAAGACATAATGGAGGAGATTAAAAAAAATTCTTAGAGACAAATGACAATACAGACACAACATACCGGAATCGATGGGACACAATGAAAGCAGTTTAAGAGGGAAGTTCATTTCTTGGAGTTCTTTCCTCAAAAAAAGAAAAAAATCAACAAATAAATGAACTCACACTACACCTCAAAAACCTAGAAAAGGAAGAGCAAAACAACAGCAAATGTAGTAGAAGACAAGAAATAATTAAATTTAGAGCAGAAATCAACAAAATTGAAACAAAAAAAATTAAAAAATTTGATAAAACTAAAAGTTGGTTCTTTGAAAAAATAAATAAGATTGACAGGCCCACAGCCATGCTAATGAAGAGAAGAAGAGAGAGAACTCAAATTACTAACATACGGGATGAAACAGGCAATATCACAACAGACACTACAGAAATACAGAAGATAATTAGAAAGTATTTTGAAACACTATATTCCAATAAAATAGAAGATAGTGAAGATATCGATGAATTTTTTAAGTCATAAGATCTGCCCAGATTGAGTCAGGAAGACACACGCAATTTAAACAGACCAATAACAAAGGAAGAAATGAAAGAAGCCATCAAAAACTACCAACTAAAAGAAGCCATGGACCGGATGGGTATACAGTGGAGTTCTACAAAACCTTTAAAGAAGAATTAATACCAATATTTTTCAAGCTATTTCAAGAAAAACAAAAAGAAGGAGCTTTTCCAAATTTATTCTATGAGGATAAATCACCCTGATCCCGAAACCAGACAAAGACACTTCAAAGAAAGAAAACTACAGACCAATATCTCTAATGAACTTCGATGCAAAACTTGTCAATAAAATCCTGGTGAATCGAATACAAAAGCATATCAAAAAAAATTGTGCACCATGATCAAGTAAGATTCATCCCTGGGATGCAAGGCTTGTTCAATATACAGAAATCAATAAATGCCATTCACCACATCAATAGACATAAAGACAAGAACCATATGATCATCTCAATAGATGCAGAAAAAAAACATTTGACAAAGTTCAGCATCACTTTATGTTCAAAACACTAGAAAAACTAGGGATAACAGGAACTTACCTCAACATTGTAAAAGCTATATATGCTAAACCTCAGGCTAGCATCATCCTAAATGTGGAAAAACTTAAGGCATTCCCTCTAAAATCTGGAACAAAACAGGGATGCCCTCTATCACCACTTCTATTCAATTTAGTTCTTGAAATACTAGCCAGAACAATTAGACAGACAAAAAAAATTAAAGGCATAAAAATAGGAAAAGAAGTATTTAAATTATCGCTATTTGCAGATGTCATGAAAATATATTTAACAGACCCCAAAGGGTCTACAATGGAACGGCTAGAGTTAATAAATGAATTCAGCAAAGTGGCAGAATATAAAATTAACACGCATAAATGAAAGGCATTCCTGTATGTCAGCAACACAACTTCTGAAATGGAAATGAGGAAAACCACTCCATTCACAATATCCTCAAATAAAATAAGATACTTGGGAATCAACCTAACAAAAGACGTGAAAGTTTTATATACTGAAAACTACAGAACCCTAAAGAGAGAGAGAGAAGAAGATCTTAGAAGATGGAAAAACAAAAGACCCAGAATAGCAAAAGCAACTCTAAACAGAAAATATGAATCTGGAGTTATAGTGATACCAGAGTTCAAACTGTACTAAAAGCAATAGTAACAAAAACAGCGTGGTACTGGTAACAAAATAGGCAGGTGGAACAATGGTACAGAATAGAGGACACAGAAACCAATCCTCAAAATTACAACTTTCTTATATTTGAAAAAGGGGCTAAAAGCATGCAATGGAAGTAGGATAGCATCTTCAAACAATGGGGTAGGGAAAATTGGGGAAAGGTGGGGCAAGGGAGAGAAGTGAACAACAGCAGATGAGGTAGAGAAAGAAGATGGGAGGGGATGGGAGGGGGTATAGTAGGGGATAGTAGGGGATAGGAAATGTAGCAGAATACAACAGTCACTAATATGACATTATGTAAAAATGTGAATGTGTAACCGATGTGATTCTGCAACTCGTATTTGGGGAAAATTGGGAGTTCATAACCCAATTGAGTCAAATGTATGAAAGATGATATAGGATGAGCTTTGTAATGTTTTGAACAACCAATAAAAAATAAATAAATAAAGGTTTAAAGTTGAGTGGAAAGAAATCAGCTAAAAAAGAGTTGAGATGCATTCATTTTGCTAAGCAGAAACTTTGTTTTGTGTACTTGTAACTATCACAAATTTATTTTACCAGAAAACTGGCTTTTAAAAATGCACATAATTGAGATTAAAGGATAATCCACTTACCTTCAAGAAAAACTCATAGCATTTCCTATATTTTTCATATTTTATTTTTTTGTGAATATTTTGACATGGACCAGGTCTAGACTTAGGCTATTCTTCCAGAATACTACCTCATCTGACAAGTTGGTACAATGTGTTGGATTGTTGTTTTCATCTTTTATTTAATAGTTTCTTGATGATAATGTGTATTTTTCCATATGTTTGTTTGGACATACATACCCAACTATATCTTTGCATTTTCTGTTTTACTGGGGAAGAGACTCATCAAAAGCTCTTTATTATATGTATCAACAATCAAACATTTAGAGCATGCAATTATACATAATTTTGCATGAAAATATTTTTGTACCATTTTTATAAAGATTTAGAATTATTAATACTGTCCCTACTGTAATTAGTAACTCCTTACAAAAAGAATTAATCAATTGACTTTATATCAATTATGAATATGAAAATTACTAAAATAAGTATTTGGCAATTAATATGCAGTTGATAGAAAGTGAAATCACAAGAAAGCCATTTAAAATGTCAGTGCATATGGTCCTTAAATAATAGGTTGTTCAAAAAAAAATTCTCTAATTCAAAAGAGTTAATATGCCATATTACAGCTAAATGTGATATAAAAACCTTAAATTATCAGTATTGATAAATAAGAATGATACCTGTTTACTTAAATATGTTTATTTGATTTTCACTGTAAGATGTTAATTCTGGAAGACTTGAGAATTAAGAAAGACTTGGTCTATATTATTTCTAACAGGCTAATCAAAGTACTTTTAAATATATATGTATATATATATATATATATATATATATATATATATATATATATATATGTAACACATATGCATGACTATAGATACATATGGATAATAAATGTATTGTAATATATTTATCAGGTGGTTATAATTTTTAAATTTTCTCAAGAAAAAAGAATGACTATAAAAAACAGTTTTAAATGTAAATTTCATAGCATAGTACTGTTTGTAATGCTATGAGAGAAAAATACTTATGGAGGGAAAATGAAAAAGGAAGAGAGAGAAGGGGGAAAATGAGGAAGAAAGTGAGTAAAGAAGAGGGAGAGGAGTGTTTGATGAAAAGATAAAAGTGGAGGGGCTGGGTTTGTGACTCAGTGTTAACATGCTTGTCTAGCATGTGTGAGGCAGTGGGTTATATTCTCAGCACCACATACGAATAAATAAAATGAAGGTCTATCAACAACTGAAAAAATAAAAAAAGGAGAAATATTACCAAAATTCCAAGATTTTATGAATGTTAAATACAAAAAATTATGTTGCATAGCCTTATGTAAATTCTAGACTCCCCAAAATAATCATTAAATGCTAGATTATTAGTGTTATAACTAAAAATCCATTGCTCTTTCTTCTACATTCTGTGGCATGCTAGTGCTAAAATAAATTGTATTATAACACCAAAATAAAATTCTAATATTTATACAGTAACTGACCCAGTTTAACATCAATGCAAGAAGATTCCTATGTGATATAATGTGTATTTTGACGTTCATTTTTATTCAACACTGGTACATTACTATTTCTCCAGTTAATGCACATCATAGGATGTATATTTCATCCACAATTTAGCAAATATATACACATTTGTTTTGCTTTCAATCACTTTTGCTTCAGAACACATGTATTCCTCCATGTTTCTTGACTTCTCTTTTTGTGACACTTCTTTCCAAACACATTATTTTCGATTTCCATTATCACTTTTGAAGCAAAACTGACACACCCGTCATGATAAAACATAACACTAATATTACCATTAGATGTAAAACTGGTTAAAATGAATGATTGTACATCAATATAAGATTTCTTGTATACTTTCAGATATCAATTCAATCCATTATTCAAAGTGAAACCAGTTATATCATTTATTCACAGTATGATCTATTCATGCATTGTCTATATATTGATAGACACATGGTACACCTCTGTGTACTCCCAACAATAATTTCTATATCTTCAAAATATTGCTCCCAGAAATGGTGGAAAAAATATGCATGTCAACTGATCTACATATACATTTTATCACAGTAATATTCTGGACACAAAATGCAAAGGTCACACTTATGACTGTCCCAAAGCCTAAATGGAAAGTGAACATGGATTACTAAAAACATCCATGTCCAGGTTGCCTAATGCTCTCAAATGTCAATCCTATTGGTGATTACATATGTGTTTCTTCCTAAGACTACATTTTCAATCTCACCCTGTTGAAACTGTCTAAACCTCTCACTCATTTTATAATTTGCCTGATTTCCTACTCTCTATTCACATCTGCTTTCCTACTTTTTTCCCCAGTTCATCATTGTGACTGACTCTTCACATGTGCTGACATTTATATTCAATCTCTACCAGAAACCGTATTGCTAAAGAACTTTTGGTCCAAATTCTATACTCAATCTTCTTCGTAATCCTACTGACTATATTCCTAATCCTAGCAAAAATCCCTTTTTTAACTGGATGCTCTCTTCTACATTCAATCATCGAAGGTACAAGGATCTATTCCATTGCATATCAATTTATCTGAGACATATGTGCAGAACATAATTCAAAGCTAAGTATCCCACTCAAAGGCCAAATTCCCTTCTAGGATTCAAATCTTACCTAGATTTATATTTCAATACTTATATTTCACCTATATTTTCATGTAAATATCGCAGGTTTCCAATAACATTGTTCATCAAGCAGAATGATTCCTAACCCATATTGAACATGTTATTAATCCTAACCATACACTGTTCCTCAATCTAACTTTACAGAAGAGCAGAGACAGAGTTGGTATTACAATACAGGAATGTATGGATCTTCCACCTGCTGAGAACCTCAAAGGTCCATGTAGAAATAATCCCTGGAGAATGTGTAGGATGCTATGAACGACCTGAGAGGGCAAAAGTCATCTTTAATGGCAAAAAAACATGGTCAGGATAAAGGGTTGTGTCTTAATCAGAATCTCTCTTCTTAATGTAGAGAAAATGGACCAAACCAAGCCTCTGTGGAGAGCTGTTCCCCAGTACCTATGGTTGATATACCATTCTAACTTATGAAAATGTCAGAGGAAGTAGGTGCAGCCTCCATCTCATGGGACCCTTGGAAGCATCTGTTAGGACAAAGTGGTTGCCAAGGCTGTGACCTCATTCAGTTCCTGAAGGAAGTGACCTACCTCACTTTCTTGGTGATGGAATCTCTGAACTTGGGATCCAGGAAACCAGGCACACAGAGCCAGTCCCAGTACCAGTCCCAGTGGTCTCACTTGTTTGGATTTACCAAGGACAGAGTCAGTCTTTCTTGGTACCTACTGATGTGAGGATGGCCAAATGCCAGAAAAGCTCTGAAGAGGGGCCCTTCCTGAGAAAGCAGAAAGTGGCTCACCAATGGATCCTCACAACTTCACAGAGTTGGCCAAAGAAAACAGATTTGAGACAAGACAGGCCATTTTGGGGTAACATAGTATGGCCCACCATTCAGAGGACACACTGTATAGTCACAGACCTACTTGGGGAAAGGAGGTGCCTTTGTGCGTGTGGGTGTGAGTTTTTGGTTCTGTCTCATCTTCTGAGAATAGGTGGAAAAGGCGGGTTTTTTTTTGGTTTGGTGTGGACTCTTTATAGTAGGTCGTTTGACAAGGTGAGTGTTTCTTTATCTATGTATTCCACTGTGTCCATGGTTGAAGACATTAGAAAAGAGAATGCATCAAGGATGTGTCCTGTCTATTAGGAAGCTTCCCAGCATTCATCCTGCCCGATTTATTAATGGACTGTGGCTTGTCTTATAGATGTGCAACACCTACTAAATTCCTAAGTTCATGTTTTCTTCCTAAATTCTGGCCACTCTCCAAAATAGTCTTATGGATTTGTGTCCAAGATATGTACCCCTCCAAGCTCTGTGACATGGCCATGTACTGGATAGCTGAAGGAAATGGGAGCATCTCAGAAAACACAGATATCAGTGTGACCAGTAATGTCTCAGTGGAAAAACCCTTCTTTTGGCCTTTTGCTTACCTATTGTTCTGTTGACCTGAATGTCAGGAGGTCTTTGCCTCAGTCCACCCATTTGGGAAGACTGATGAAAACTGTTTTCAAATGGAAATGCATGCGCATCACCTGTCGCTCTTTGTTTAATTGCTTAGGATAAGGATGTGTCTGATTCAGCCTCTTGGCCCTGTGTGATGCTGTGGCTTAGATTCTCAGCACCTCATTGATCTAAAGAAAGATTCCATGTGTGTATCCAAAACAAAAATGGTAAAAAACCACGCTGACTTTAGGAAAATAAGTGGCAAGGGAGCTCTTTTGAACACTGTCTTGGGCTGCGCCCCTCATGGAAAACTCCAGCAAGAGGTTATGATTAGTGTCTATATGGAAGAGGATGAGGGCCTTGTGGGAGTGTTTTGGTTTTAATTGTGTTTATTTGTGTGGTGGTTGGAAGTGATGACTGGGTCCACCTGGGCTTGAACTCTGGTGTGATACCCTTAGAGACTGAGGTCTAGAACTGACGTCAGAGAAGTATTGCCATGAATTGTGTTGGGGTTTTAGGAGGCCGTGCATGAGAGTCGCTCTTGGAAACTGAGATCTTGGACCAGGGTAGCTTTCCACAGAACACTGGGAATCTCAGCCAGGATATCACATGATTTCATTCTGAAAGACTTGGCAGCAATAGTTGAGAGTCAAAACTCACATGGACCTCATATTGTAGACCTCAATGGGCCTGGCTTCATGTGACTTTTTGGTCACTCTTTGGGAAGACTTTCCTCTGAGAGTTCTCCAGAACTTTCATTGAAATAAACTTCCTCAACATTTAATGGTTCCTGAATAAATTTAAACCCACAGTGCCTCCAACTTCATGCTTTAAAAATGGCTAGATAAGTACCATGACATTTTTTAAATTCCCATGACCAGATGGCACTGGAGTAACTTTGGATCTTATGCTGTTGATCATGAGTGTACAAGACAGTGCCTTGATTGACTTGGTTTCATGAGAATGGTGTAGAACAGAGATGCCAGTAATTTGGAGACTGCTGAGTTGGGGCCTAGAGCAGTGATGTGCAGGTGTGTGATAAAACATCTGTTTTGGGGCCATGTGGATCTGCCATTGGCTTCCAAATGGCTTGTGACTGACATGCTGCAGCCAGCAGACCCTTATATGTAAAGGCATCTTGTTATATGGAGATTTTTCAGGGCAATGTTCAGAATCAAGTTGCTATGGTCAAGGGGGCAAGCATGTGCGATAGAAGCCTGGTTGGTGCATTTATATGCAGACCCTGACACACCACATGTGACAGAAATCCCTCCAGCACTGTGCCCCAGTTGAAATCCTTGTATTTCAAGAAGCAAATACCAAACTCCAAGTGCAGCAGCAAGAAACACCACGAAAACTGTAGGATTACCAACTGGGTTCACAGTCCAAACAGGGAGACACTTAGCCCCAAGTTGCCACAGTTTACCTACAAAGAGAGAATTCAGAACTGCTGCCACATGTTCATTAGGAAAATAAGAAACAACATCCTCCAGGTCACATAGATGAAGACCCAGCTTTGATGGTCTCACTACAAAGAAAGCTAAAGCTTCTGACAACAACGTATATTTCAAGTGCCCAACCTCAGAGGCAGTTTCTCAAGAAGTCTTTAGGCAAGCAGAGCTCCATGTTTCTGGAGTGTTTACCCTTTCCCTTACTTTTGAAAACTCCTCTACCACCTTCAAGGTTGTGAACTCCTGAGCATTTTCCATTCCAGATATGTATTAACAGATTTTCTAATTCTTCTCCTCTAATTGTGTCTTACTTGGGCCGAAGGTAATGTCAAGGCATTTTTCTGGATGAGAGTGGAAAGATTTTTGTTTAGCATATGTTTGCATACACATTGGATTCATTTTCCTATTTTCCATTTGAAATACTGAATCCCTGACACTAACCCATACTGTACTAGAATCTGACTACTAATCCTAATATGATGGAGAAAAAGAATCCTAACAGAAAAGAAATAGAAGCTGTTCAGAGAAGGCATGGTATATATTTGGACTTGCCTTTTGCAAGTAGGTGTTATAATTCTAGTCAATTTTTAATTGAAATAGTCCTCCATGTGTTTTTAAAGTTAACAAATATGTGAATTCCTGTCTCCCTTTCTCTGTATCCTATTCAGCACATCTATTTTATATGCACATAAAGAATCCTACCTTTTATCACGTGTATATTTTTGTGCGGTAGCTGATTTGGCAGATACAAATTTTGAGAAGAGATCACTCCTCCTAGATGCTGTTGGAACTGAAAATTGAACCTATGGGTGAGCTTCCTAGGAGAACAACATTATACATAAATCCCTGTTAAGTAAATTGAATATTTTTAGATCTGTGAATGATGTATATTTCATGGTGAATTTCGATTGGCATATATGTTGCTACATTTTAAAATTTGTGTGTGTGTGTGTGTGTGTGTGTGTATACACACATACACACTCTCCAGATTTTTCAAAATATGAATTATATGTGTCTTATTTACACTCCCTAAATTCATTCATGTTCAAGTATGTGGATTTATAATCAACTTTTCACAAGATTATTTTCAGAAATATTCATCCACCTGAAATTCATATTTGTTTTCTATTACTGAAAACTAACTTCAGTGAATGGTGCATAAGTATCCTGTTGATAGTCACAGCCGAAGGGGCCACAGCAAACTTCCAGGTGCCAGCAAACTTTCAGCTGCAGGCTGATGATTGGCTCACAGCGGCCTTAGCAACTTCTAGCTCATTGTCTCCTCTGTGGTGATGCTCATTGGAGATGCTCATTGAGATGTTTCCCCGCCTTTCAGACTTCCATCTTATGATTGGCTCACAGCAGCCCCAGCAACATCTAGCTGATTGGCTCCTCTGCGGTGATGCTTATTGGGCTGTTTCCCTGCCCATTCAGACCATGGAGCTGCTCATTGGGGTACTTTTTTGGCTCTGCCCACGTGACCCAGCCAATCTGCCTCAAGAGCAGGAGGATTGTGAGAAGTGGATAGAGGCTTGTGTGGGAGGGAGAGGCTTTTGGGAAGCTGGTGTTGGGAGTTGGGGTTCTGAGGATTTTTCCTGAGAGGCTGTTTTGCTTGGCGTGTGTGGTTCTAAAAATAAAGTTAGTTTCTTTTGACAAGTGGATTCTGATTGTGCCCAGCCAGACAGCGGCATTTGGTGGCTCATATGGGGAGCGACTGAGGGTAACTGATAAGGTAAACTGCTCGCTCTTGAGGGCAGGGCGAGAGGATGGGTAGCCATTTTATGATTCCTCTTTTGTTTTAAGTTGCCTGTCCCTGGAGATGAGTGAGATGGAAGAAAAACTGCTCACATCTGAGGAAAAACTATTTGTGTCTGAGGAACAGATAGGGAGAAAGGCTATAATAATTTTTTGTTGTTCCATTTTTATTTCTTTCTATCTCTTTTTTTGTTTGGTGTTATCATGTTGGTTTGTATTATAGTAGAAATATGGGATCAAAAATTAGTAAAAAACAAACCAAAAAAGTGTTAAGTAAATTGTTAGAGGAAGGAGGCATCCCAGTAAAATCAAGAGCAGTCATGGCAATTGTTGATACAATACAAAAATGTAGACCATAGCTTTTTAAGGAGGAGTTGTTAAATATATCACAATGGAACCATCATGGTGCAGATTTAAAAAGAATAGAAAAGAAAAGCCCAGGGATTTTGCCAGTTGGCACATTGCCATTGTGGACATTCATATCTTGTTTGCTTAGTTCAAAGCCTTCAGTTCAGTCGATGGTAGAGGAAGAAGAAGACATATTGATTCAAGTAAAACAGAAGGTGTCTCAAGTTAGTCAGACAGAAGAAAAAATTCAAGTAAAAGAGAAGGTCTCTCGAGCTAGTCAGATAGAGGAAACTATTCAAGTAAAAGAGAACGTCTCTCGAACTAGTCAGACAGAGGAAAAAATTCAAGTAAAAGAGAAGGCCTCTAAAGCTAGTTAGACAGAGAAAGAAAGTGTAAAACAGTAAAAAACATCAGGGGAAATTTACAACAGGAGACTGCTACTAACACCTTTCTATCACCAGATGACATAAGTGTCCAAATAACAAGGCCACTTTCTTATGCTGGGAGGCCCCCAACTCCCGCAGTTGATAGTTAGGATCCTGAGACAAGATCTCAAATATTAACATGCCCTGTATTTGAGGGAGGAGGGCAGCGTGTTTACCATGCTTTAAATTTCAAAACAGTGAAGCAGCTAAAAGAGGCTGTAACAACCTATCGTCCTCAAGCACCCTTCAATGTAATCATGGTCGAATCCATTAACAACTTGAACATGAAGCCAGTGGATTGGGCTAATATGTGTAATGTTGTGCTAAATGGAGGACAATGCATGTTATGGAAGGTTGCCAATGAGGAATGTTGAAAGGAGACAGCTAGGCGAAATGCAGGAGCTGGTTATCCTCAGAGAAATCTAGATATGTTGTTAGGAAAGGGACCTTATGAAGATCAGCAGCAGCAAATTGCATATGATCATGGTGTATGTGCACAAATTGGTGTAGATGCAATTAAGGCATGGAAGACTTTACAAGAACATGGAGGTTTACAAGGTCAATTATCTAAGGTAATACAAGGAGCTAATGAACCTTATGCTGAATTTGTAGATAGGCTTATTCAAAGAGCTACCAGAGTTTTTGGGAATACAGAACAAGCAATGCCATTACTAAAACAACTGGCTTATGAGCAAGCGAATCGTTGTTGCAGAGATATCATTAGACCATGGAAAAATGAAGATTTAAACACATTGATTTAATTATGTAGAGACATTAATGAACAAGAGCAAGTCATGGCAGCTGCAGTAAAACAGGCTTTAGTTGCCAGTTACATTAATGAACAAGGGCAAATTGTGGCAGCTACAGTAAAACAGGCTTTAGATGCCAGACCAAGAACATGCTACCAATGTGAAGAAACAGGACATTTTAAAAGGAATTGGCCCATAGAAGGAGGGTTTAGAATACCAGGTATTTGGCCACAATGCCATAGAGGGAGACATTGGGCTAATGAGTGCTGTTCTCAAACCACCATAGAGGGTACTCAATTATCAAAAAATGAACAAGGACCAGGTGTTTATCCACGATATCATGGAGAAAGGCATTGGGCTCAATTGCCAAATAAATGGACAGGGGGTTCCAATGCTCCGGGGCCCCAAACCACAAATATACAGAGCACTGGAGGAACCCAGCAACCCCATCAGGGTAGTGCCCAGGACACATTGTCCATCAGATCCCTCATCAGACAAACCAGAGGGAGCACAGTGTTGGACATCTGCGCCTCTGCCAGATCAGTACTAACTTCAGAGATGGGAGTTCAAATCATTCCCACAGGGGTAAAAGGACCTCTTCCCAAAGGAACCATGGGCTTATTATTGGGATGCAGCTCTTCTACTCTAAAAGTACTTATGATAAGTCCTGGGGTGATTGATCCCAATAATGAAGGTGAAATAAAAATTATAGCCAGTTCTCCAAAGGACATATCAGTAATTTCACAAGGAGATAGAATAGCACAGTTACTAATAATACCCAGCCTGTATGATAAATTTTCCAGTCGTACTGTAGAAAGATGTTCCAAGGGATTAGGCTCCACAGGTGTAGATTTGGCTATGCTTTCTTTAAATTTAGATTCTCGCCCCATGCTAAAACTAAATATTCAAGGGCATGAATTGAATGGGCTACTGGATACAGGTGCAGACATTAGCATCATCTCTCATCAAGAATGGCAAAAACATTGGCCATTACAACAAGCCACTCAAACGCTTCGAGGCCTATAAGTGGCGACTAATCCCCATAGAAGTAAAATGGTATTAGATAGGAAGGATCCTAAAGGATGTGAAGGAACTATACAGCCATATGTATTGGATCATCTTCCCATAAATTTATGGGGACGAGATGTCCTAGATCAATTAGGTTTGACATTAACAAATAACATCAACCAAAATGCAGCCACTATTATGACTGGACAAGGTTTTAGGAAAGAAAAAAGATTAGAAAAACAAGAATAAGTCATAGCAGCACCAATACAAATAGATCAAGGAACAGAGAGACATGGGTTGGATTTTCAGAAAGGGCCACTGAGACAATAAAAATTACCTGAAAATCAGAAAGACAGTATGGGTTCCTCAGTGGCCCCTGACTAAAGAAAAGATACAAGCAGTCCATGACCTGGTAAAACAACAATTAGCAGAAGGACATATACAACCGACTGTATATCCCCAAAATACTCCCATTTATGTCATCAAAAAGAAATCTGGTAAATGGAGACTATTGCAAGATTTTAGAGCCATTAATAATGAGATGGTTATTATGGGACCTGCTCAATCAGGGATTCCTCAATTGTCTGCTTTGCCAATAACCTGGTATGTTTTAGTTATAGATATTAAATATTGTTTTTTTTCAATTATAATTCATCCTAAGGATAGTCCAGGTTTTGCTTTTACTATCCCTGCACTGAATCATGAAGGTCCTGATCAGAGATATGAATGGCTAACAGCCCAACTATGTGTCATATTTATGTTAACAAAGTAATCCAGCCACTTAGAAATCAAAATTCTGAACCCAAATATTTCACTATATGGATGATGTATTATTAGCACACAAAGCTAAAAACACATTGCTAGAAAGTTATGCCACACTTACAAACTTATTAAAAATTATAATTTAGAGATAGCAATAGATAAAGTACAATTAAATTTTCCAATTAATTATTTAGGAGTTCTGTTATGCTCAACCATGGTCAGTTCACCAAAAATTCAAAAACGAGTAGATCAACTCAAATCACATAACGACTTTCAAAAGTTATTAGGAGACATAAATTGGATAAGGCCTTATCTAGGTATACCAACAGGAGAGTTGGGACCTTTATTTGATATCCTAAAAGGTCTATCAGATAAAAATTCACCCCGCATGTTAACACCTGAAGCAAGAAAGGCATTAAAAATCAATGAAACATATATGGAAAATATGCATTTGGATAGAATTGATATAAGTTTGCCTTTATTATTTATTGTACTACCAACAAAAAATATTCCTACAGGAGTATTTTGGCAAGAAGGTCCATTATTATGGATACATTTATCTTATTCTCCTTACACTATTCTTACTAGGTATCCTGAGGCTTTAGGATAATTAATACTCAAAGGAATTAAAGCAGCAAAGGGAGTGTTTGGAATTTCTTCCAATCAAATTTTTACTCCATATACTCTGAATCAAATTGATGAGTTAGCTAATGAGTTAAATACTTGGGCAATAATCATGGTCCAATCTAATGTTTCATTTGATAACCACTTACCATCTAACCCTTTATTGTCTTTTTGGTAATCGCATCCTGTAATTTTTCCAAAATTGAGAAGAAAAACACTTATCATGAATGCTTCAAATATATTCACTGATGTATCAAATAATGGTACAGCAGCAATAGTTATACCTGATAAAACTTATAAAATTTTAGTACCCAAACAATCAGCTCAAAAGGTAGAGCTTAATGCAGTATTACAAGCTTTTGAGATATTTAAATATTCTGTATTTAATTTATTTTCCGATAGTCAGTATATAGTTAATGCTATAGTATCCCTTGATGTTGCTGGTAAGATTTCTCCTTTCTCTACTGTTTTCTCTTTACTTTCCAATATAGAAAGTCTAATCTGGGACAGAAAAGATCTATTCTTTATAAGACATATCAGGGCACATCCAAAAAGAAGATGATTTGACTCAAGGCCTTATCAGCTGATATCCAAAATTCCAGTTTGACTATCCTTACATCTGAGATAGAACCAGGATGCTTTTTTTCATTATCTATTTTATTATTGCCCTTTCCCACATTCTATTTTGTTTTTTGAGCTCATACAGACCTATTTTAATGTTTTGCTGATCAGTTCTATTTTTTGACAAAAGAGTTTTTGAACATTGCAATGGAGATTTCACGTGTAAAAAGTTATAAGGCCTTTACTATTAGGTTATGTGTTGTATGTATTATATTATGTGTGCACACTTGTGTTTTGTGTTATATGTTTGAATGTTCGTATGTCCATATATGATATATGATGAGCGCTCATAAAAAAAATGGATCCAAATATTTTTTTATTCACATTATTTAAATGGTTTAATTTAAATTGGGTAAAGAGCTGTTGAGGTTTGTTTTAAAATTTGAAAAAAAGGAGGTTAACAGATCTGTTTCCTTTCTTTCACCTTTCCTTTTCATTATATTTAATAATTATCTTCAAGACAATGTAAATAGTTAAGAAAATTGTTTTCTTTCAGTGCCTTCTGGAATGTTACATAATTTTTCTTTAGCCATTATTGCCAGAATTCCTATCTTCATCCCAGTGCTGGTGAAATCAAAGATAAAACCAATCTACAGCTTCTGCAATAGCCATCACTGAAATGCTTGCAGAACTTGCCTAGACACATTGAGAACTCTCCTGTATGCATTGTAAACTACCTGTTTGTGCAGCGACTTGTGGTAGTGTTCGGGTATATTTTCTGATGATGTCATCGGTGGTACAATTTTTCCAAAAGGAGCCGTCAATTGGCTTGGTGTATCTTCCTCTCTTCTGTGTGTCATTATCGTCCAGCTAATGTTTGGGGGCCATTAGAGGTGAGGCAAAGAACCTCACCACCCCCTGTGGTACAAAGACCTCTCCACAGGTGTTGCTGTAAACTGGACCGGTAGTCAGTGATGGGTAAGATCCAATTGCAATGGTACCAACTTAATGGGTAAGGACCATATGTACTATTGGACAACCTAAGGCAGGCACTGTCCCTAAGCCACATGTGTGTTGTTTAAACAGAGAGGGGGAGATGTTGAGAGCCACATCCGAAGGGGCCCCAGCAAAATTCCAGAAGCCAGCAAACTTCCAGCTGCTGGCTGATGATTGGCTCACAGCAACATCTAGCTGATTGGCTCCTCTGCGGTGATGCTCATTGGGCTGTTTCCCTGCCCTTTCAGACCACGGAGTTGCTCATTAGGGGACTTATTTGGCTTTGCCCACATGACCTAGCCAATCGGCCTCAAGAGCAGGAGGATTGTGGGAGGTGGAGAGAGGCTTGTGTGGGAGGAAGAGGCTTTTGGGAAGCCAGTGGTGGCAGTTGGGGCTCTGAGGGTTTTTCCTGAGAGGCTGTTTTGTTTGGTGTGTGTGGTTTTAAAAATAAAGTTAGTTTCTTTTGACAAGTGGCTCCTGATTGTGCCCAGCAAGACTGCGGCATTATCCTAATATTTCTACAGTAACTGCCCCAGTTTAACAGCAATGCAAGTAGACTCTTATGGGACATGATTTGTATTTTGATGTTCATTTTTATTCAACACTGGTACATTACTATTTCTTCAGTTTATGCACATCAGAGGGTATACATTTCTTGCACAAGTTGGCAAATTTATAGGCATTTGTTTCACTTTCAATCACTTCCTGCTTCAGAACACATGCATTACTCCAGGTTTCTTAACTGGTCTATTCGTGAGACTTCTTTCCAAACATATTATTTCCGATTTTCTTTATAATTGTTTAAGCAAAACTCACACACCCTTCATGATAAACCATAACTATCATTTCACAATTAGATGTATAACTGTTTGGAATGAATGATTGTATATCAATATAAGATTTCTTATATATTTTCTGATATCAATTCAATCCATGATTTAAAGTGGAACCAGTTATATTATTTATTCACAGTATGGTCTATTCATGCATTATCTATATTCATAGACACAGGGTACACCTCTTTGTACCCCCAATACTAATTTATACGTTTTCAAAATATTGCTCCCAGTAATAGAGGAAGAAATACTCATGTAACCTGATCTAAATATGCATGTTATCACAGTAATATTCTGGACGCAAAATGCAAAATTCACACGTGTGATTGTACCAAAGCCTAAATGGACACTGAACATGGATTACTAAAAACATCCATGTCCAGCTTGCATAACGCTCTCAAATGTCAATCCTATCGGTGACTACATATTTGTTTCTTCCTAATATATTCAACCTCAAAACTGTTGAAAATGTCTAATACTATCACTCACCCTGTACTTTGCCTGTTTTCCTAATGTCTCTATTGATATCGGCTTTCCTACATATTTTCCCCAGTTCATCATTGTGACTGACCCTTCACATGTGCTGACATTGATATTCACTCTCTAACCAAAACCCAATTGCTAAAGAACTTTTGATACAAATACTAAATTCACCCTTGTTCCAAAATCTACCGACTATCTTCCTGATCCTATTGATTATCCCTGTTTGAGTGGATGTTCTCCTCTACATTCAATCATCCAAGGTACAAGTCCTATGGCATTGTATATCGACTTATCTGAGACATGTGTGCAGAATGTAATTTAAAGCTATGTATCGCAATCAATTGCCCAATGCACTTCTGAGCTTCAAATCTCACCTAGATTTCTGTTTACATACTTATATTTCACCTCTGTATTCCTATAAATATTGCAGGTTCCCAATACCATTATTCATCCCACAGAATGATTCCTAAACCAAATCGATCCTGTTATTATCCCTAACCATACACTGTTGCCTCAATCTAACATTACAAAAGAGCAGGGACAGAGTTCATCTTACAATACAGGAATGTAGGGGATCTTACACCTGCTGAGAACCTCAAATTTCTATGCAGAAATGATCCCTGGAGAAGATGTAGGCAGCTATGAAGGACCTGAGAGAGCAAAAGCCATCTTCCATGGCAAACACCTTGTGATAACAAAGGGATGTGTATGAATCAGCCTCTCTTTTCTTAATGTAGAGAAGATGGACCAAACCAGACCTGCGTGGAGAGGTGTTCCCGGGTGGCCATTGTTGATATACCATTCAAAGTTGTCAAAGTGTCACAGGAAGTAGGGGCAGCCTCCATCTCATGAGACCCATGAAAGCAACTGTTAGGACAAAGTGGTTGCCAAGGCAGTCATCTCATTCAGTTCCTGAAGGAGGTGACCTACCTAACTTCGTTGATGATGGAACTCTCTGAAATTGGGATCCAAGAAGCCAGGCACCCAGAGCCAGTCCCAGTCCCAGTCCCAGTGGTCGAACTTGTTTGGATTTACCAAGGACAGAGTCAGTCTTTCTTGGTACCTAATGATATGAGGATGGCAAAATGCCAGTAGAGCTCAAAAAAGTGGCCTTTCCCTAGATAGCAGGTATTGGCTCAATGCTGCCTGCTGACAACTTCATAGAGTGGGCCAAGAAGAACAGATCTGAGACAGGCCAGGCCATTTTGGGGCAACATAGTATTGCCCACCAGTCAGAGGACACTCCAGATAGTCACAGACCTACTTGGGGGAAGGAGGTGCTTTTGTGGATGTGGATGTGAGTTTGTGGTTTTGTCTCATGTTCTGAAAATAGGTAGGAATGGTGGTTTGTATGGTTTGGAGTTGACTGTTTCTAGGAAGTCGTTTGGCAAGGCGAGTGTTTCTATGTCTGTGTATCCACTGTGTTCGTGGTTGTAGTCTTTAGAAAAGAGAATGCATCAATGGAGGTTTCCTGTCTAGTTGGAAGCTTCCCAGCATTCATCCTGCCCACTTTATAAATGGACTGTGGCTTGCCTTATGGATGGGCAACACCTACTATCTTCCTAAGGTCCTCTACACATCTTGATTTCTGGCCTCTCTCCAGAATAGGCTCATGGTTTTGTGGCCAAGATATGTACCACCTCCAAAATCTGTTACATGGCCATGTAATGGATAGCTGAAGGGAATGGGAACATCTCAGAAAACTCAGATATCAGTGTAACCAGTAAAGTCTCAGTTTAAAAACCTTGCTTTGGCCCATTTGCTTACCTATGGTTATGTTGCCCTGAATGTCAGGAAGGTATTTGCCTCAGGCCACCCCTTTCTGAAGCCTGAAGAAAACATTTTTCAAATGGAAATGAATGGGCATCACCTGTGGATCTTTGCTTAATTGCTTTGGAAAGAGATGTGTCTGAATCAGCCTCTTGGCCCTGTGTGAGGTTGGGGCTTTGATTCTCAGAAGTTGATAGATCTAAAGAAAGATCCCATGTGTGATTGGGTTTTCTATTGCCTCCAACTCACATAAAGGATTTATACCTACAATCAGTAGGATTAAATTGGAGAATCAGAACAGTATTAACGGCAGGCCTATTTGATCACTCCTGGTTCACAGGAAGGAAGTCTAGGTCACCCTGACTTTAGGCAAATGAGGGGCAAGGGAGTTTATTTTGGAAACTGTCTTGGGCTTCGCCCCTCATGGAAAATTCCAACCAGAGGTTACGATGAGTGTCTATATGGAAGATGATGAGGACCATGTGGCAGTGTTTTGGTTTTAATTGTGGTCATTTGTGTGCTGGTTGGAAGAGATGACTGGGTACACCTGGACCTGAACTCTGGTGTGATTCCCCTTAGAGACTGAGTTCTGGAACTGACTTCAGGGAAGTATTGCCATTAATTTTGGTGGGATTTTAGGAGGCCACACATGAGAGTCGCCCTTGGAAACTGAGATCTAGTCTCAGGGTGTCTTTCCACAGTGCACTGGGAATCTCCACCAGGATATAAGACTATTTTATTCTGAAAGACTTGACAACCATAGTAAAGAGTCAAAACACATATTGAACTCACATTGAGTAGACATCAATGGGTCAGGCTTCATGTGACATTTTGGCCACTCGTTGGGAAGCGTTGCCTTTTAGAGTTCTCCAGAGCTTTCATCCTCACCATTTAATGGTTCCTGAATGAATTGAAAAACCAGTGCATCCAACTTGATACTTGAAAAATGGCTAGATAAATACCATGAAATTTTTGAAATTCCCATGACCAGGTGGCACTGGAGAACCTTTGGATGTCCTGTTGCTGATCAGGAGTGTACCAGACAGTGCCTTGAATCACTGGGTTTCATGAAAATGGTGTAGAACAGAGATGCCAGTAAGTTGGAATTTGCTGAGTAGTGGGCCTAGAACAGTGGTGGGCAGGTGTGTGATTAAACATCTGTGTTGGTGTCATGTGGATTGGCCATTGGCTTCCAAATGGCTTTTGACTGACATGGTGCAGCCAGCAGACCCTTGCATGTAAAGGCATCTTGTTATATGGAGAGGTTTCAGGGCAATGTTCAGAATCAAGTTGCTAGGGACAAGGGGGAAGTCTATGTTGGATATAAGACTGGTTGGTGCATTCTCCTGGCAGACCCTGACCCACCACACATGACAGAACTCCCTCCAGCACTGTGTCCCAGTTGAACTACTTGTATTTCGTGAAGCAAACACCAAACTCCCATTGCAGCAGCTAGAAAGACCATGAAAAATGGAGGATGACCACATGGCTTCAGAGTCCACACAGGAAGACACTTAGCCCCCATTGGCCACAGTTTACATACAAAGAGAGAATTCTGCACTACTGCCTCATGTTCATTAAAGAATAAGAAAACATGTGCTCCAGGTTACATAGATGCAGACCCAGCTTTGATGGTCTCACTGCAAAGGAAGCTAAAGCTCCTGACTACAACATATATTTCCAGTGCCCAAACTCAGAGGCAGTTTCTCATAAGTCTTCCGGTCAGCAGAGCACCATGTTTGTGAAGTGTTTACCCTGTCCCTTACTTTTGGAAACTCTTCTACCACCCCCAAAGTTGTGAACTCCTGAGCATATTCCATTCCAGATAAGTATTCATAGATTTTCTAACTCTTCTCCTCTAATTGTGTCTAACTTGGGGCGAAGGTAATGTCAAGGCATTGTTCTTAATGAGAGTGGGATGATTATTTTTAGCACATATTTGCATAAACATTGGATTCATTTTCCTAATTTTCATTCGAAATACTGAATCACTCACACTAACCCATACCATACTAGACTCTATGTTCTGACTCCTAATCCTAATATAATGGAGAAAAATAACCCAAAATGAATAGACATACAAGCATTTCAGAGGAGGCATGGTGTATAATTGGACTTGCCTTTTGCATTATGTAGAATTGGAGTTATAAATCTAGTCAATTTTTTGTTGAAATAGTTCTCCATGTGTTTTTTTAACTTTTGTTGTTTGTTGTTCAAAACATTATATAGTTCTTGATATATCATATTTCACACTTTGATTCAAGTGAGTTATGAACTCCCATTATTATCCCGTATATAGTTTGCAAAATCATATCAGTTACGCATCCATTGATTTACATATTGCCATACTAGTGTCTGTTGTATTTTGCTGCCTTTCCTATCCTCTACTATCCCCCCTCCCCTCCCCTCCACTCCCATCTTCTCTCTCTACCCCCTATACTGTAATTTATTTTTCCCCCTTGTATTTTTCCCTTTCCCCTCACTTCCTCTTGTCCGTAATTTTGTATAACCCTGAGGGTTTTCTTCCATTTCCACGTAATTTCCCTTCTCTCTCCCTTTCCCTCCTACCTCTCATCCCAGTTTAATGTTAACCTTCTTCTCATGCTCTTTATCCCTACTCTGTTCTTAGTTACTCTCCTTATATCAAAGAAGACATTTGGCATTTGTTTTTTAGGGATTGGCTTCCTTCACTTAGCGTAATCTGCTCTAATGCCATTCATTTCCCTGCAAATTCTATGATTTTGTCATTTTTTAATTCTGAGTAAAACTCCATTGTGAATTAATGCCACATTTTTTAACCATTCGTCTATTGAAGGGCATCTAGGTTGGTTCCACACCCTTGCTATTGTGAATCGTGCTGCTATGAACATCAATGTAGCAGTGTCCATGTACCATGCTCTTTTTAGGTCTTTATGAAATAGACCGAGAAGAGTAGTAGCTGGGTCAAGTGGTGGGTTCCATTTCAAGCTTTCCATGAAATCTCCATACCGCTTTCAAAATTGGCTGCACCAATTTGCAGCCCCACCAGAAATGTACATGTGTACCCATTTACACACATCCTCGCTAAAACTTGTTGATGTTTGACTTCATAATGGCTGCCAATCTTACTGGAGTGAGATGGTATCTTATGGTGGTTTTGATTTGCATTTCTCTGACTGCTAGAGATGGTGAGCATTTTTTCATGTACTTGTTGATTAATTGTATTCCTCCTCTATGAAGTGTCTGTTCAGGTCCTTGGGCCATTTGTTGATTGGGTTATTTTTTATCTAATTGTCTAATTTTTGAGTTCTTTGTATACTCTGGATATTAGGGCTCTATCTGAAGGGTGAAGAGTAATGATTCGTTCCCAGGATGTAGGCTCCCTATTTACCTCTCTTATTCTTTCTTTTGCTGAGAAAAAAAAAATAAGTTTGATTAAGTCCCATTTCTTTATTCTTGTTATTAACTCTTGTGCTATGGGTGTCCTATTGCAGAATTTAGAGCCCGACCCCACAGTATGTAGATCGTAGCCAACATTTTCTTCTATCACACGCCGTGTCTCTGATTTGATATCAAGCTCCTTGATCCATTTTTTGTTAACTTTTGTGCATGTCGAGAGGAAGGGATTCAGTTTCATTTTTTTTCATATGAATTTCCAGTTTTCCCAGCACGATTTGTTGAAGATGCTATCCTTCCTCCATTGCATGCTTTTAGCCCCTTTATCAAATATAAGATAGTATGTAGTTTTTTGGATTGGTTTCTGTGTCCTCTATTCTGTACCATTGGTCCACCCGCCTGTTTTGGTACCAGTACCATGCTCTTTGTGTTACTATTGCTCTGTAGTATAGTTTGATGTGTGGTATCGCTATACCGCCTGATTCACACTTTCTGCTTAGCATTGTTTTTGCTATTCTGGGTCTTTTATTTTTCGATATGAATTTCATGATTGCTTTCTCTATTTCTACATGAAATGCCGTTGGGATTTTGATTGGCATTGCATTAAACATATAGAGAACTTTTGGTAATATCGCCATTTTGATGATGTTAGTTCTGCCTATCCATGAACAAGGTATATTTTTCCATCTTCTAAAATCTTCTCCTATTTCTCTCTTTAGGGTTCTGTAGTTTTCATTGTATAAGTTTTTCACCTCTTTTGTTAGGTTGATTCCCAAGTATTTTATTTTTTCTGAGGATATTGTAAATGGAGTGGTTGTCCTCATTTCCATTTCAGACAATTTTTCGCTGATATACAGGAATGCCTTTGATTTGTGCATGTTGATTTTACATCCAGCCACTTTGGTGAATTCATTTATTATCTCTAATAGTTTCTTTGTAGACCCTTTTGGGTCTGCTAGGTATAGAATCATGTCATCTGCAAATAGTGATAATTTAAGTTTTTCTTTTCCTATTTTTATGCCTTTAATTTCTTTTGTCTGTCTAATTGCTCTGGCCAGTGTTTCTAGAACTATGTTGAACAGAAATGGTGAGAGAGGGCATCCCTGTCTTGTTCAAGATTTTAGAGGGAATGCCTTCAATTTTTCTCCATTCAGAATGATGCTAGCCTGAGGCTTAGCATAGATTGCTTTTACAGTATTGAGGTAGGTTCCTGTTATCCCTAGTTTTTCTAGAGTTTTGAACATAAAGGGATGCTGTACTTTGTTGAATGCTTTTTCTGCATCTATCGAGATGATCATATAGTTCTTATTTCTAAGTCTATTGATGTGGGAAATAACATTTATTGATTTCTGTATATTGAACGAACCTTGCATCCCATGGATGAATCCTACATGCTCATGGTGCACAATTTTTTGATATGTTTTCGTATCCGATTCATCAGAATTTTATTGAGGATTTTTGCACCTAGGTTCATTAGAGATATTGGTCTGTAGTTTTGCTACTTTATAGTGAGTTTCTCTGGTTTAGGAATCAGGGTGATGTTGGCCTCGTAGAATGAATTTGGAAGTTCTCCCTCTTTTTCTATTTCCTAAAATAGCTTGAAAAGTATTGGTATTAATTCCTATTTAAATGTTTTTTAAAACTCCGCTGTATACACATCCGGTCCTGGGCTTTACTTAGTTGATAGTCTTTGGATGGTTTCTTCTATTTCCTCCATTGATATTGGTCTGTTTAGGTTGTCTATATCCTCCTGACTCAATCTGGGCAGATCAGATGACTTAGGAAATTTATCGATGCCTTCACTATCTTCTATTTTATTGGAGTATGAGGATTCAAAATATTTTCTGATTATCTTCCGTATTTCTGAAGTGTCTGTTGTGATATTGTCTTTTTCATCCCGTATGCTAGTAATTTGAGTTCTCTCTCTTCTTCTCTTCATTAAAATGTCTAAGGTTCTGTCGATTTTATTTATTTTTTGAAAGAACCAACGTTAAGTTTGTCAATTTTTTCAATTAATTTCATTAATTTCAGCTCTGGTTTTAATTATTTCTTGCCTTCTACTTCTTTTTCTGTTGTTTTCTTCTTCTTTTTCTAGGGTTTTGAGATGAAGTATGAGATCATTAATTTGTTGGTTTTTTTCTTTTTTTAAGGAATGAATTCCAAGCAATGAAATTTCGTCTTAAAACTGCTTTCAATGTGTCCCATAGATTTTGATATGTTGTGTCTGTGTTTTCATTTATCTCTAAGAATTTTTTAATTTCCTCCTTGATGTCTTCTAAAACCCATTGATCATTCAGTAACCTATTGTTTATTCTCCAAGTGATGCATGATTTTTCTTTACTTCTTTTATCATTGATTTTCAGTTTCATTCCATTATGATCAGATGAGATGCATGGCATTATCTTTACTCCTTTATATTGTTTAAGAGTTGCCCTGTGATGTAATATATGATCTATTTTGAGAAGGATCCATGTGCTGCTGATAAAAAAGTGTAACTGCTTGATGTTGGGTGATTTATTCTGTATATGTCAATTAAGTCTATGTTATTAATTGTGTTATTGAGTTCTATACTGTTGCCTCAATCTAACATTACAAAAGAGCAGGGACAGAGTTCGCCTTACAATAAAGGAATGTAGGTTATCTGCAAACTACTGAGAACCTCAAAGTTCCATGCAGAAATGATCCCTGGAGAAGATGTAGGCAGATATGAAGGACCTGAGAGAGCAAAAGCCATTTTCCATGGCAAACGACCTGGACAGGAAAAAGGGATGTGTCTGAATCAGCCTCTCTCTTCTTAATATAGAGAAGATGGACCAAACCAGCCCTGCGTGTACCGCTGTTCCCACATGCCTATTGTTGATATTCCATTCTAAGTAGTCAAATTTTCACAGGAAGTAGGGGCAGCCTCCATCTCATGGGACCCATGGAAGCAACTGTTAGGACAAAGTGGTTGCCAAGGCAGCGACCTCATTCAGTTCCTGAAGGAAGTGACCTACCTAACTTTCTTGGTGACGGAACTCTATGAACTTGGGATCCAAGAAGCCAGGTACCCAGAGCCAGTCGCAGTACCAGTCCCAGTGGGCCCACTTTTTTGGATTTACAAAGTACAGAGTCAGACCTTCTTGGTAACTACTGATGTGAGGAGGGCCAATTGCCAGTAGAGCTCTGAAGAGGGTCTTTTCCTGAGATTGCAGGTAGTGGCTAACTGCTGACTCCTCACAGTTTTACAGAGTTGGCAAAGGAGACCAGATCTGAGACATGACAGGCCATTTCGGGGGGAAAATATTATGGCCCACCAGTCAGAGGACACTCCAGATAGTCACAGTCCTTCTTGGGGGAAGGAGGTGCCATTGTGGGTGTGGGTGTGAGTTTGTGGTGTACCAGACAGTGCCTTGATTAAATGGGTTTAAGGAAAATTGTGCAGAAAAGAGTTGCCAGTAAGTTGGACCCTCCTGAGTAGTGGGGCCAAAGCTGTGGTGTGCAGGTGTGTGATAAATCATCTGTGGTGGGGCCATGTGGATTTGCCATTGATTTCCAAATGGATTGACACTGACACGGTGCAGTGAGGAGACCCTTGAATGTAAAGGCATCTTGTTATATGGATAGTTTTCAGGGCAATGTGCAGAATCAGGTTGCTATGGACAAGGGGGCAAGCTATGTGGGAATGAAGCCTGATTGTTGCATTCTCTTGCAGACCCTGAAAAACCACACGTGACAGAACTCCCTCCAGCACTGTGTCCCAGTTGAACTCCTTGTATTTCATAAAGTAAATACCAAACTCCCAGTGCAGCAGCAGGAAAAAAACACGAAAAGTTGAGGATGACCAAAAAGCTTCACTGTCCACACGGGGAGACACTTAGCCCCCAGTGGCCACAAGTTACCTACAACGTGAGAATTCAGCACTGCTGCCTCATGTGCATTGGAAAATAAGAAAGAATGTCCTCCAGGAAACATAGATGCAGACCCAGCTTTGATGGTCTCTATACAAAGGAAGCTAAAACTCCTTACAACAACATATATTTCAAGTGCCCATCCTCAGAGGTAGTTTCTCAAGAATTTTTTTAGGCCAGCAGACCTCCATATTTCTGGAGTGTTTACCCTGTCCCTTACGTTGGAAGACTCCTCTATTACATCCAAGTTTGTGAACTCCTGAGCATTTTCTATTCCAGATATATACTCACAGAATTTCTAACTCTTCTCCTCTAATTGTTTCTTATTTGGGGCGAAGGTGACGTGAAGGCATTGTTGTGGATGAGAGTGGGAAGATTTTCATGTAGCACATGTTTGCATACACATTGGATTCATTTTCCTATTTTCCATTCGAAATACTGAATCTCTGACACTAACGCATACCCTACTAGACTCAGACTACTATTCCTAATATGATGGAGAAAAATAACCCAAACAGAATAGAAATACAAGAAGTTCAGAGGAGGCATGGTGTATAGTTGGACTTCCTTTTGCATGATAAAGTGTAGGTGTTATAAATCTAGTCAATTTTTATTGAAATAGTTCTCCATGAGTTTTTTTTCCTTTAATTTTTATTGTTGGATCTTCAAAGCATTACATAGTTCTTGACATATCATACTTCACACTTTGATTCAAGTGGGTTATGAACTTCCATTTTTCCCCATATACAGATTGCAGCATCCCATTGGTTACACATCCACTGTTTTACATATTGCTATAGTGTCTGTTGTATTCTGCTGTCTTTCCTATCTACTATCTCCCATCCCCTTCCCTCCAATCTTCTCTCTCTACACCACCTACTGTAATTTATTTCTTCCCCTTGTTTTATTCCCCTTTCTTCTCATTTCCTCTTGTATTTAATTTTGTATAACCATGAGGATCTCCTTCCATTTCCATGCAATTTCCCTTCTCTTTCCTTTCATTCCCACCTGTCACCCCTGTTTAATGTTAATCTTCTTCTCATGCTCTTCCTCCCAACTCTGTTCTTAGTTACTCTCGTTATATCAAAGAAAACATTTGGCATTTGTTTTTTAGGCTTTTGCTCTCTTCACTTAGCATAATCTGTTTAATGCCATCCATTTCTCTGCAAATTTTATGATTTTGTCATTTTTTAATGCAGAATAATACACCATTGTGTATAAATGCCACAATTTTTTTTTTATCCATTCATCTTTTGAAGGGCACCGAGTTTGGTTCCACAGTCTTCCTATTGTGAATTGTGCTGCTAGGAACATCGATTTATCAGTGTCCCTGTACGATGCTCTTTTTAGGTCTTTAGCGAATAGACTGAGAAGAAAAATAGCTGGGTCAAATGATGTTTCCATTCCCAGCTTTCCAAGAAATCTCCATACTTCTTTCCAAATTGGCTGCACCAATTTGCAGTCCCACCAGCAATGTACAGGTGTACCCTTTTCCCCACATCCTCGCCACCACTTGTTGTTGTTTGACTTCATATTGGCTGCCACTCATACTGGAGCAAGATGGTATCTTAGGGTGGATTTGTTTTGCATTTCTCTGACTGCTAGAGATGGTGAACATTTTTTCATGGACTTGTTGATTGATTGTATGTCCTCCTCTGAGAAGTGTCTGTTCAGGTCCTTGGCCCATTTGTTGATTGCATTATTCGTTTTCTTATTGTTTAATTTTTTGAGTTCCTTGTATACTTTGGAAATTAGGGCTCTCTCTGAAGTGTGAGGAGTAAGATTTGTTCCCAGGATGTAGGCTATCTAATTACCTCTCTTATTGTTTTTGTTACTGAGAAAAATCTATTTAGTTTGAGTAAGTCCCATTTGTTCATTCTAGTTATTAACTCTTGTGCTATGGGTGTCCTATTGAGGAATTTGGAGCCCGACCCCACAGTATGTACATCGTAGCCAAGGTTTTCTTCTATCAGAAGCCGTGTCTCTGATTTGATATCAAGCTGTTTGATTAATTTTGACTTAACTTTTGTGTATGGCGAGAGAAAGGGATTCAGTTTCATTTTGTTACATATGGAACTCCAGTTTTCCCAGCACTATTTTTTGAAGATGCTATCCTTCCTCCATTGCATGCTTTTAGCCCCTTTATCAAATATAAGATAGTTGTGGTTTTGTGGATTTGTTTCTGTGTCCCCTATTATGTACCATTAGTCCAACCACCTATTTTGGTACCAGTACTATGCTCTTTTTGTTAGTATTGCTCTGTAGTATAGTTTGAGGTCTGGTATCGCTCTACCGCCTGATTCACACTTCCTGCTTAGCATTGTTTTTGCTATTCTAAGTCTTTTATTTTTCCATATGAATTTCATTATTGTTTTATCTATTTCTACAAGAAATGCCGTTGTGATTTTGATTGGCATTGCATTAAACCTACAGAGAACTTTTGGGAATATCGCCATTTTGATGATGTTAGTTCTGCGTATCCATGAACAGGGTACATTTTTTCATCTTCTAAGATCTTCTTCTATTTCTCTCTTTAGGGTTCTTTAGTTTTCATTGTGTAAGTCTTTCACCTCTTTTGTTAGGTTGATTCCCAAGTATTTTATTTTTTGAGGATATTCTGAGTGGAGTGGTTTCCTCATTTCCATTTCAGAGGATTTGTCACTGATATACAGGAATTACTTTGATTTATGCTTGTTGATTTTATATCCTGCCACTTTGCTGAATTCATTTATTAGCTCTAATAGGTTTTTGTAGACCCTTTTGGGTCTGCTAGGTACATAATCATGTCAGCTACAAATAGTGATAATCTAAGTTCTTCTTTTCCTTTTTTTTACACCTTTAATTTCTTTCATTTTTCTAATTGCTCTTGCCAGTGTTTCGAAAACTATGTTGAACAGAAGTGTTGAGAGAGGGCATCCCTATCTTGTTCCAGATTTTAGAGAGAATGCCTTCAGTTTTTATCAATTTAGAATGATGCTGGCCTGAGGCTTAGCATAGATTGCTTTTACAATATTGAGGTATGTTCCTATTATCCCTAGTTTTTCTGGAGTTTTGAACAGAATGGGTTGCTGTACTTTGTCGAATGTTTTTTTCTGCATATATCGGGATGATTATATGGTTCTTATTTTTAAGTCTATTGAAGTGGTGAATAACAATTATTGATTTCCATATATTGAACCAGCTTTGCATCCCAGGGATGAATCCTACTTGATCATGTTGCACATTTTTTTAATATGTTTTTGTGTCTGATTTGCCAGAATTTTATTGAGAATTTTTGCATCTAGGTTCATTAGAGATATTGGTCTGTAGTTTTGCTTCTTTGAAGTGTCTTTGTCTGGTTTAGGAATCAGGGTAATATTGGCCTCCTAGAATAAAATTGGAAGTTGTCCCTCTTTTTCTATTTCCTGAAATATCTTGAAAACTATTGGTATTAGTTCCGCTTTAAAGGTTTTGTAAAACTCTGCTGTATACATATCCAATCCTAGGCTTTTCTTAGTTGGTAGTCTTTGGATGATTTCTTCTGTTTCCTCAATTGATATTGGTCTGTTTAGGTTATCTATATCCCCCTGACTCAATCTGGGCAGATCATATGACTTAAGAAATTTATTGATGCCTTCACTATCTTCTAATTTATTGGAGTATAAGGATTCAAAATAATTTCTGATTATCTTCTGGATTTCTGAAGTGTCTGTTATGATATTGCCATTTTCATCCCGTATGCTAGTAATTTGAGTTCTCTCTCTTCTTCTCTTCCTTAACATGGCTAAGGGTCTGTCGATTTTATTTATTTTTTCAAAGAATCAACTTTTAGTTTTGTCAATTTTTCAATTGTTTCTTTTGTTTCAATTTTATTAATTTCAGCTCTGATTTTAACAATTTCTTGCCTTCTACTTCTTTTGCTGTTGTTTTCTCATGTTTTTCTAGAATTTTGAGATGAACCATGAGATCTTTTATTTGTTGTCTTTTTCCTTTTTTAGGAAAGTACTCCAGGCAATGAATTTTAATCTTAGAACTGCTTTCAATGTGTCCCCTAGATTCTGATATGTTCAGTCTGTCTTTTCATTTATCTCTAAGATATTTTTTATTTTCCTCCTAGATGTCTTCGATAACCCATTGATCATTCAGTAGTCTATTGTTCATTCTCCAAGTGATGGATGATTTTTCCTTCCTTCTTTTACCATTGATTTTCAGTTTCATTCCATTATGATCAGATAAGATGCCTGGTATTATCTGTACTCCTTTATATTTTCTAAGAGTTGCCCTGTGACATAATATATGATGTATTTTTGAGAGGTATCTATGTGTTACTGAGAAAAAAGTGTAACTGCTTGTTGTTTGGTGGTATATTCTATACATGTCAATTAAGTCCAATTTATTAATTGTGTTATTGATTTCTATTGTTTCCTTATTCAACTTTTGTTTGGAAGATCTGTCCAGTAGTGAGAGAGGTGTGTTGAAGTCTCCCATGATTATTGTATGGTGGTCTATTAGACTCTTGAACTTGAGAAGAGTTTGTTTAGTGAACATAGCTGCACCATTGTTTGGGGCATATACATTTATGATTGTTATGTCTTGTTGGTGTATGGTTCCCTTGAGCAGTATGTAGTGTCCCTCTTTATCCCTTTTGATAAACTTTGGCTTGAAATCTATTTTATTTTATATGAGTATGGACACTCCTGCTTGTTTCTGAAGTCCATATGAGTGATATGATTTTTCTCAACTGTTCACCTTCAGTCTATGTACGTCTTTTCCAATCAATTGCGTCTCCTGTAGGCAGCATATTGTTGGGTCTTGTTTTGTGATTCATTCTACTATCCTGTGTCTCTTAATTTGTGAGTTTAAGCCATTAACTTTTATGGTTATTATTGAGATATGGGTTGTTCTTCCAGCCATATTTGTTTATTTTTGTTACTAAGCATGGTTTGTTTTTCTTTGATTATTTTCCCCCCTTTACTGTACTACCTCCCACTGTTGGTTTTCATTGTTATTTTCTATTTCCTCTTCCGATCATCTTTTGCCGAGGATGTTTTGAGGAGATGGTTTTCTAGCTGCAAATTCTTTTAAATTTTGTTTATCATGGAAGGTTTTAATTTCATCTTCCATCCTGAAGCTTAATTTCGCTGGATGCACAATTATTGGTTGAAACCCATTTTCTTTCAGCTTTGGAAAAATGTTATTCCAGGATCTTCTAGCTTTCAGAGTCTGTGTTGAAAGATCAACTGTTATAATGATTGGTTTACCGCTAAATGTAATCTGCTTCCTTTCTCTTGTAGCTGTTAAAATCCTCTCCTTATTATGTATGTTTGGCATCTTAATTATAATATGTCTAAATGTGGATCTCTTATGATTTTGCACATTCGGCATCCTGTAGGCTTCTAGGATTTGGGATTCTGTCTCATTCTTCAAGTCTGGGAAGTTTTCCCATATTATTTCATTGAATTGATTTCTCATTCCTTTGGTTTGGACCTCTATACCTTCCTGTATCCCAATGATTCTTAAGTTTGGTGTCTTTATGTTATCCCATATTTCTTGGATGTTCTGCTCATGGTTTCTTAACAGTCTTGCTAGCTGTCTCGGTTCTTTTCAAGTTGAAATACATTGTCTGATGTTCCATCTTCTAAGTGATCTCCTCTGATGGTAGTATTCTCAATTGAGTTTTTAAGTTGGTTTATTGCTTCCTGCATTTCTATGATTTCTGTTTGTTTGTTTTTTATAACCTCTATCTCCCTGTATATTTGATCTTTTGCTTCTTGGATTTGTTTATGTAATTCATTGTCAAAGTGATCTTTCATTGTCTGATTTTGCGTTCTAATGACTTCCTTGAGACTCCAGATCATCTGAAGCATGTATGTTTTGAATTCTTTATCCGACATTCCATCTGCTGCAGGTATTACCTCTTCTAATGTTGAGTTGACCTTCATTGCTTGTTGTCCTTTCTTTCCTTGTCTTTTCATACTGTTCGCGTATCTTTCTGTTTGTTCAAATTGTTGTGTTATTGAATTTTACCCCTAAATATTTATACTGCTCTTTTATAGTTGCAAAGTCTCCCTCACAGGCGCAGGCCATGGCTCTGCCCCTCCTCCAAATCGGGCAATGTGCCTACCTCACCAGCAGGCTGCTTGGCCTGTTCTGCCGGTCGGTAGCAGGTCTTCCTACCTTGGAGGAGCGGGCAGCAGCTCTACCCCTCTGCTGGCGCTGGGCCTGTTCTGCCAGTGGGTCACAGGTCCACCTACCCTGCAGGTGCGGTTGTCGGCTCTGCCCCTCCGCATGACGCTGGGCCTCTTCTGTCTGTGGGTTGAAGGTCGGTCTACCTTGCAGCCGCGGGTGGCGGCTCTACTCCTTCCCAAACCGGGGTGATGTGTCTAACACGCTGGCAACTCACAGGGCCTCTTGTGCCGGTGGGTCAGAAGTCCACCTGCCTTGCAGGCACAGGCGGCAGCTCGGACCCTCCCCCAACCTGGTGATGTGTCTACCACCCTGTCGGGCCCCTGGGCCTGGTCTGTCCATGTTCGCAGGTCCACCTACTTCGCAGGCGCGGGGGGCGTCTCTGCCCCTCTGAAGGCCGCTGGGCCTGTTCTGCCGGTGGGTTGCTGTTCACCAACCTTGACGTCGCAAGGGGCGCCTCTGCCCCACCGTGGTTTTCTGGGCCTGTTCTGCCTGTGGGTCGCAGGTCCGCGTACCTTGCAGCCGGGCGGTGGCTCTGCCCTTTCCCCAACCAGTGCGATGTGTCTTTTACGATTGGCGGGCCGCTAGGCCTGTTCTACCGGTGGGTGGATGGTCCGCCTACCTTGCAGGTGCGGTTGGTGGCTCTGTCCCTCCTTCTATTCATGTGTATTTAAAGTTAACAAATATGTGAATTCCTGTCTCCTTTTCTCTGTACCCTATTCAGCCCATGTATTTTTATATGCACATATACAATCCTGGTATCACAAGTAAATACTTATGAGGTTGCTGACATGGCAGATACAAATTGTGAGAAGAGATCACTCCTCCTAAACGCTGTTGGAAATTAAAATTCAAACTATGGGTGAGCTTCCTAGTTGAACAACATTATACATAAATCTATGTTCAGTAAAATGAAGATTTTTGGATTTGTGGATGATATATATTTCATGATGTATTTCGATTGGCATATATTGCTACTTTTAAATGTGTGTGTGTGTGTGTGTGTGTGTGTGTAGGTATAAATATATATATATATATATATATATATATATATATATATATATATATATATATATTTACTGTCCAGATTTTTCAAAATATAAAATATATGTGTCTTATTATACACTCCCTCAATTCATTCATGTTCATGTATGTGGATTTATTATCAACTTTTCACAAGATTATTTTCAGAAATATTGATCCACCTGAAATACATATTTGTTTCCTAGTACTGAAAACTAACTACAGTGAATTGTGCATACAAATCCTAATATTTCTACAGTTACTGACCATGTTTAACATCAATGCAAGTAGATTCCTATGGGACATGATATGTATTTTGACGTTCATTTTTTTTCAACACTGGTAAATTACTATTTCTTCAGTTTATGCACATCATAGGGTATATATTTAATCCACAAGTTAGCAAATTTATATGATTTTTTTTTCACTTTCCATCACATCCTGCTTCAGAACACATGTATTCCTCCATGTTTCTTGACTAGTCTTTTCATGAGACTTCTTTCTAAACACATAATTTTGGATTTCCATAACCACTATTGAGGCAAAAGTCACACACACTTCATGATAAACCATAACACTAATATTACCATTAGATGTATAACAGGTTGGAATGAATGTATGAATATCAATATAACATTTCCTATATATTTTCAGATATCAATTCAATCCATTATTTAAATTTGGAACCAGTTATATTATTTATTCAGAGTGTGGTCTATTCATGCATTTTCTCTATATTCATATAACACAGACTACACCTATTTGTACCCCCAATACTAATTTATTCGTGTTCAAAATATTGCTCCTCAAAATGGTGGAAGAAATACTCATGTCACCTGATCTATATATAAATTTTATCACAGTAATATTGTGGAAACAAAAAGCAAGGTCACACTTATGATTGTACCAAATCCTAAATGGAAAGTGAGCATGGATTACTAAAAACATCCATGTCCAGGTTGCCTAATGCTCTCAAATGTCAATCCTATTGGTGAATATATATTTGTTTATTCCTGAAATTACTTATTCAACCTCAACCCTGTTGAAAATGTCTAATCCTATCACTCACTTTATACATTGCCTGATTTCCGAATGTCTTCATTGATATCTTTTTTTCTATATTTTTTCCCCAGTTAATCATTGTGACCGACTCTTCAAATGTGCTGACATTTACTTTCACTCTCTACCCAAACCCGTATTGCTAAAGATCTTTTGGTCCAAATCCTATACACACTCTTCATTATAAACCTACCGACTATCATCTTAATCCACCAACTATCCCTTTTTGACTGGATGTTGTCTTTGACATTCAATCATCCAAGGGACAAGGTCCTATGACATTGTATATCGATTTATCTGAGACACCTGTGCAGAACATAATTTAAAACTAAGAATCCAAATCATGGGCACAATGCCCTTCTGGGCTTTAAAAATTACCTAGATTTCTGTGTTCATACTTATATTTCACCTATATATTCTTGTAAATATTGCAAAATCACAATACCATTATTCATCCCGCAGAATGATTTCTAAACCAAATGGAACCTGTTATTAACCTTAACCATACAATGGTCCCTCAATCTAACTTTACAGAAGAGGAGGGACAGAATTGGTCTTCCAATATATAAATGTAGGGGATCTTCCAGCTACTGAGAACCTCAAAGTTCCATGCAGAAATGATCCCTGGAGAAGATGTAGGCAGCTATGAAGTACCTGAGAGAGCAGAACTCATCTTTCATGGCAAACAACCTGGTCAGGATGAAGGGATGTGTCAGAATCAGCCTCACTCTTCTTAATGTTGACAAGATGGACCAAACCAGGCCTGTGTGGAGAGCTGTTCCCGGGTGCCTATGGTTGATATACAATTCACAGTTGTGAAAGTGTCACAGGAAGTAGGGGCAGCCTCGTTCTCAGGAGAACCTTGGAAGCAAATGTTAGGACAAATTGGTTGCCAAAGCAGTGACCTCATTCAGTTCATAAAGGAAGTGACCTTCTTCACTTCCTTGGTGATAGAACTCTCTGAAATTGGGATCCAGGAAGCCATGCACCCAGAGCCAGTCCCAGTACTATTCCCAGTGGGCTCACATGTTTGGATTTACCAAGAACAGAGTCAATCTTTCTTGGTACCTACTGATATGAGGATGGCCAAATTTCAGGAGAGCTCTGCAGAGGGGCCTTTCCTGAGAAAGCAGGTAGTGGCTCACCGCTGGCTCCTGACAACTTCACAGAGTTGTCCAATGAGATCAGATTTGAGACAGGACAGGCCATTTCAGGGAAACGTAGTATGGCCCACCAGTCAGAGGACACTCTGGATAGTCACAGACCTACTTGGGGAAAGGAGGTGCCTTTGTGGGTGTGGGTGTGAGTTTGTGGTTTTGTCTCAAGTTCTAAGAAAAGGTAGGAAAGGAGGTTTATTTGGTTTGGTGTGGACTGTTTCTAGTAATTCTTTAGACAAGGTGAGTGTTTCTATGTCTGTGTATCCCACTGTGTTCATGGTTGTAGATATTAGAAAATAGAATGCATCAATGGATGTGTCCTCTTTAGTAGAAAGCTTCTCAGCATTCATCCTGCCCGATTGATGAATGGACTGTCGCTTCCCTTATGGATGGGCAACACCTACTATTTTCCTAAGGTCCTGTTTTCTTCCTGATTCTGTCCACTCTCCGGAATTGGCTCATGATTTTGTGTCCAAAAAATGTACCACCTCCAAGCTCTGTGACATAGCCATGTACTGAATAGCTAAAGGAATGGCGAGCATCTCAGAAAACTCAGATACCAGAGTGACGTGGAAAGCCTCAGTGGAGTAACCCTGCTTTGGGCCTTTTGCTAACAAATTCTTCTCTTCCACTGAATGTGAGGAAGGTCCTGGCCTCAGGCCACTCTTTTGTGAAACCTGAAGAAAACAGTTTTCAAATGGAAATGAATGGGCATCACCTGTGGCTCTTTGTGAATTGCTTTGGAAACGGATATGTCTGAATCATCCTCTTGGCCCTGTGTGAGGCTGTGGCTTAGATCTCAGCACCTGTTGGATCAAAAGAAAGATCCCATGTGTGCATCCAAAACCAAAATGGAAAAAGATCAGTCATTGTTGATGAAGTCTCTCGCCTTCCTCTGTTAGGTTCCTGACCTCCATCAAGTGAGAATAGTGATCCTTTGAAACAAATGAGTTCTTCAAAGCACTGCAGAGGCTAGCCCATACATGCTTGTGTTTTTTCATGTCTCCAAATCACATAAAGAATCTATACCCGACAGTCAGTAGGCCTCAAATTGGAGAAGCAGAGCAGTATTAATGGAAGGCATATTTGATCCCTCCTGGTTCACAGGAGGGGTGTTCAGGCCACCCTGATTTTAGGGAAAAGACGGGCAATGTCTTGGGCTTCGCCCCTCATGGAAAACTCCAGCCAGAGGTAATGAGTAGTGTCTATATGGAAGAAGATGAGGGCCATTTGGGAGTGTTTTGGTTTTAATTGTGGTCATTTGTGTGGCGGTTGGAAGAGATGACTGGGTCCACCTGGGCTTGAACTCTGCTGTGATTCCACTTAGAGACTGAGATCTGGAACTGACCTCAGAGAAATATTGCCATGAATTGTGTTGTGGTTTTAGGAGACCACACATGACATTCGCCCTTGGAACATGAGATCTATGCCCAGGGTGGCTTTTCACAAAAAACTGGGAATCTCAGACAGGATATCCCATGATTTTATTCTGAAAGACTTGCCAGCCATAGTTGAGAGTCAAAACATACATAGACCTCACATTGTAGACCTAAATGGGCCTGGCTTCATTTGACCTTTTGGCCACTTTTTGAGAAGCCGTGCTTGGGAGAGTTTTCCAGAGCTTTCATTGAAATGGGCTTCCTAAACATTTAATGGTTCCTGAATGAATTGAAAACCACAGTGCTTCCAATTTTATCCTTGAAAAATGGATAGATAAATACCACGAAATTTTTAAATTTCCCATGACAAGGTGGCACTGGAGCACCTTTTAATGTCCTGTTCCTGATCAAGAGTGTACTAGACAGTGCCTTGATGGTGTAGAACTGAGATGCCAGGAAGTTGGAGCACGCTAAGTAGTGGGGTTAGAGCAGTGGTGGGGAGGTGTGTGATTAACCATGCATGGTGGGTTCATGGGGATCTGCCATTACCCTACAAATGGATTGTGACTGACATGGTGCAGCCAGCAGACCCTTTTATGTAAAGGCATCTTTTTATATTGAGAGGTTTCAGGGCATTGTTCAGAATCGGGTTGCTATGGTCAATGGGGAAAACTATGTGGGATAGAAGCCTGTTCTGTGCATTCTCTTGCAGACCCTGAAAAACCACACATGACCGAACTCCCTCCAGCACTGTGTTCCAGTTGAACTCCTTGTATTTTGTGAAGCAAATACCAAACTCACATTGCAGCAGCAAGAAACACCACGACAAGTGGAGGATGACCAAAAGACTTCACAGTCCACACGGAGACAGACTTAGCCCCCAGTGGCCACAGTTTACCTACAAAGAGAGAATTCAGCACTGCTCCCATATGTTCATTAGAAAATAAGAAAAAATGTCCTCCAGGTCACTTAGATACATGCCCAGCTTTGATGGTCTCTCTACAAAGGAAGCTAAAGCTCCTGAAAACAACAAATATTTCAAGTGCCCAAACTCAGAGGCAGTTTCTCAAGAAGTCTTTAGTCCAGCAGAGCTCCATGTTTGTGGAGTATTTACCCTGTCCCTTACTTTTGGAAACTCCTCTACCACCTTCATGGTTGTAAACTCTTAAGCATATTCCATTCCAGATATGTATTCACAGATTTTCTAACTCTTCCACTCTAATTGTGTTTTACTTGGGGCGAAGGTAAAGTCAAGTCATTGTTCTGGATGAGAGTGGGAAGATTTTTATGTAGTACATATTTACATATACATTGAATTTATTTTCCTATTTTCCATTCATAATACTGAACCCTGACATCAACCCATAACCTACTAGACTCTGACTACTAATTCAAATATGATGGAGAAAAATAACCCAAACAGAATAGAAATAAAAGCAGTTCAGAGGAGGCATGGTGTATACTTGGACTTGCTGTTTACATTATATAGGGTAGTAGTATTAAATCTACTCAATTTTTTGTTGAAATAGTTCTCCATGTGATTTTAAAGTTAACAAATAGGTGAATTCCTCTCTCCCTTTCTCTGTAGCCAATTCAGCACATGTATTTTCATATGCACATATAGAATCATACCTGTTATCACATGTACATTCTTGTGAGGTGGCTGACTGGGCAGATACAAATTGAGATAACAGATCACTCCTCCTAAACCCAGTTAGAACTGAATATTCAACCTATGGGTGAGCTTCGTAGATAAACAACATGATAAATAAATCTATGATCAGTAAAATGAATATTTTTGGATCATTGGATGATATATATTTCATGATGAATTTTGATTGGCATATATATTGCTACTTTTTATTTTCAGAATATGAAATATATGTGTCTTATTGTACACTCCCTAAGTTCATTCATATTCACTGTATGTGGATTTATAAACCAATTTTCAAAAGTTTATTCTCAGAAAAATTCATCTACCTGAAATACATATTTGTTTCTTAGAACTGAAAACCAACTTCAGTGAATGGTGCATACGAATCCTAATATTTCTACAGTAACTGACACAGTTTAACATCAATGCAAGTAGATTCCTATGAGACATGATGTGTATTGTGATGTTTATTTTTAGTCAACACTGGTACATTACTATTTCTTCAGTTGATGCCCATCATAAGATATATATTTCATCCACAAGTTAGCAAATTTAAAGTCATTTGTTTCAATTTCAATAACTTCTTGCTTCAGTAAACATGTATTCCTCCTTGTTTCTTGACTGGTCTTTTCATAAGACTTCTTTCTAAACACATTATTTTCGTTTTCCATAATCACTTTTGAAGCAAAACTCACACACTCTTCATAATAAAACATAACCCTAATATTACCATTAGAAGTATAACTGGTTGGAATGAATGATTGCATATCAATATAAGAATTCCTGTATATTTTCCGATATCAATTCAATCTTTTATTTAAAGTGGAACCAGTTATATTATTTATTCATAGTATGGTCTATTCTTGCATTATCTCTATATATTCATAGACACAGGGTACACCTATTTGTACCCCCATACTCATTTATACACCTTAAAAATATTGCTCCCAGAAATGGTGGAAAAATTATTCATGTCACCTGATCTACATATACATTTTATCACAGTAGTATTCTGGACACAAAATGCAAAGGTCACATTTCTGATTGTACCAAAGCCTAAATTTATAGTGAGCATGTATTTCTAAAACATCCATGTCCAGGTTGCCTAATGCTCTCAAATGTCAATCCAATTGGTGACTACATATGTGTTTCTTCCTAAGATTATATATTCAAACTCAACCCTGTTGAAAATGTCTAATCCTATCACTCTTACTTTGCCTGATATCCAAAAGTCTCTACTGATATATGCTTTCCTACATAATTTCCCAGGTTCATGATTTTGACTGACTGTTCATGTGTGCTGACATTTACATTCACTCTCTACCTGAAACCCAATTTCTAAATAACTTTTGGTCCAAATCCTATACTCACTCTTCTTTCTGAATATACCTACTATCTAACAAATCCTACTGACTATCCTTTTTTGAATTGGTGTTCTCTTCGACATTCAATCACCCAAGGTACAAGGTCCAATGCCAATGTATATTAATTTATCTGAGACATCTTTGCAGGACATAATTCAGAGCTAAGTCTCCCAATCAAGGGCCTCATACTTTTCTGGGCTTCAAATCTTACTTAGATTTCTGTTTCCATACAGTGTGACCAGGAAAGTCTCAGTGGAGAAACCCTGCTTTGGGCCTTTTGTTTACCTATTGTTCTTTTGCCCTGAATGTCAGGAAGGTCTTTGCCTCAGGCCACACGTTTGTGAAGCCTGAAGAAACAGTTTTCAAATGGAAATGAATGGGCATCCCCTGTGGCTCTTTGCTTAATTGCTTTGTAAAGATATGTGTCTGAATCAGCCTCTTAGCCCTCTGTGAGGCTGTGGCTTATATTTTCAACTCCTGATGGATGTAAAGAAAGATACCATGTGTGCATCCAAAATCAAAATGGCAAAAATTGCAGTCATTGTGGATGAAGCCTCTCGCCTTCCTCTGTAAGGTTCCTGACCTCCATCAAGTGAGAATAGGGATCCTTTGATCAAATGAATTCTTCAAGGCCCTGCAGAGGGTAGCCCATAGGTGCTTGGGTTTTCTCATGAGTCCAGTTCACATAAAGAATCTAAACCCCACAGTCAGAGACCTCAAGTTGGAGAAGTGGAAAAGTATTAATGGCAGGCCTATTTGATCACTCCTGGTTCACAGGAATGATGTCGAGGCCACAGTGACTTTAGACAAATGAGAGGCAAGGGAGCATTTTTTGGACACTGTCTTCGGTTGCACCCCTAGTGGAAAACTCCAGCCAAAGGTTATGATGAGTGTCTATATGGAAGAAGATTAGGGCCGTGTGGAGTGTTTTGGATTTAATTGTGGTCATTTGTGTGGTGGTTGGAAGAAATGACAAGGTCCACCTGGCCTTGAACTCTGGTGTGATTCCTCTTAGAGACTGAGTTCTTGAACTGACATCAGAGAAGTATTGCCATGAATTGTGTTGGGATTTTAGGAGGCCACGCATAAGAGTCGCCCTTGGAAACTGAGATCTAGGCCCAGGTTGGCTTTCCACATATCACTGGGAATCTCATCCAGGATACCAAATGAATTTATTCTGAAAAACTTGGCAGCCATAGTTGAGAGTCAAATATCACACGGACCTCACATTGTAGACCTCAATAAGCCTGGCTTCATGTGACCTTTTGGCCATTCTTTGAAAAGCCTTGCCTGTGAGAGTTCTCCAGAGATTTCATTGAAATGAGCTTCCTCACCATTTAACGGTTCCTTAATATATTGAAACCCACAGTGCCTCCAACATCATCCTTGAAAAATGGCTAGAGAGATACCATAATTTTTTTCAAATTCCCATGACCAGGTAGCACTGGAGAACCTTTGGATGTCCTGGTGTTGGTCTTGAGTATGCCAGACAGTGCCTTGATTGACTGGGTTTCATGAAAATGGTGTAGAACAGAGATGCCAGTAAGTTGGAGCCTGCTGAGTAGTGGGGCTAGAACAGTGCTGGGCAGGTGTGTGATAAAACATGTGGTGGGGCAATATGGATCTCTTTTTGGCTTCCAAATGGCTTGTGACTGACATGGTGCAGACAGAAGACCCTTCTTTGTAAAGGCATCTTGTTATATGGAGAGATTTCAGGGCAATGTTCAGAAACAGGTTGCTATGGTCAAGGGAGCAAACTATGTGGGATAGAAGCCTGGTTGGTGCATTCTCCTGCAGACCCTGACCCACCACTCAGACAGAAATCCCTCCAGCACTGTGACACAGTTGAACTCCTTGTATTTTGTGAAGCAAATACCAAACTCCCAGTGCAGCAGCAAGAGACACCACAAAAATTGCAGGATGACCAAATGGCTTCACAGTCCACACGGGGAGAAACAGCCCCCAGTGTCCACAGGTTACCTACTAAAAGGGAATTCAGCACTGCTTCCTCATTTTCATTGGAAAATGAGAAACCATGTCCTCCAGGTCACATAGATGCACACCCAGCTTTGATCGTCTCACTACAAGGGAAGCTAAAGCTCCTGACAACTACATATATTTCAAGTGCCCAACCACACAGGCAATTTCTCAAGATGTCTTTAGGCCAGCAGAGCTCCATGTTTGTGGAGTGTTTACCATGTCCTTTACATTTGGAAACTCCTCTACCACCTCCAAGGTTTCAAAACCTTGAGCATATTCCATTCCAGATATGTATTCACTGACTTTCTAACTCTTCTCCTCTAATGGTGTTTTAGTTGGGGTGAAAGTACTGTCAAGGCATTATTCTGGATGAGAGTGGGAACATTTTTTTGTAGCACATATTTACATACACATTGGATTCATTTTCTAATTTTCCATTCCAAATATTGAATCCCTGACACTAACCCGTAACCTACTATACTCTGACTACTAATACTAATAAGATGGAGAAAAATAACCCAAACAGAATAAAAATACAAGCATTACAGGAGGCATAGTGTATAGTTGGACTTGCCTTTTGCCTTAAATATGGTAGGAGTTATAAATCTAGTCAATTTTTTGTTGAAATCGTTCTACATGTTTTTTTAAAGTAAACCATTCTGTGAATTCCTGTCTCCCTTTCTCTGTAGCCTATTCACCACCTGTATTTTTATATGCACACATAGAATCCTACCTGGGACCACACGCACATTCTTGTGAGGTGGCTAACTTGGCAGATACAAATTGTAAGGGATCACTCTTCCTAAACGATGTTGGAACTGAAAATTCAAATTATGTGTGAGCGTTCTACTTGAACAATATTATTCATAAATCCATGTTCAGTAAAATAAATATTTTTGGATCTGTCGATGATATATATTTCATTATAAATTTTGATTGGCATATATATTGCTATTTTTAATGTATCTCTGTGTGTGTGTATCTATATATCTATATATCTAGATCTATATATCTATCTATATATATCTATATCTATCTATCTATCTATATATCTATATCTATCTATATCTATCTATCTATATCTATATCTATATCTATCTATCTATATATATATATATATACATATATTTATATATACACTCTCCAGATTTTTCAAAATATGAAATGTGTGTCTTATTTTACACTCACCAAATTCATTCATATTCATGTATGTGGATTTATAATCAACTTTTCACAAGGTTATTCTTAGAAATATTCATTCACCTGAAATACATATTTGTTTCCTAGTACTGAAAATAATTCAGTGAATGGTGCATACAAATCCTAATATTTCTACAGTAACTGACCCAGATTAACATCAATGCAAGTAGATTCCAATCAGACATGATGTGTATTTTGACGTTCATTTTTATTCAACACTGGTAGATTACTATTTCTTTAATTTATGCACATCATAGGATATATATTTCATCCACAAGTTAGGAAATTTATAGGCATTTCTTTCACTATCAATCACTTCCTGCTTCAGAACACATGTATTCCTCCATATTTCTTGACTGGTCTTTTCATGAGAAAAGGGACGGACAAGGCAAGGCAAGGCACCTAAGATAGCACCGAAGACAGGGAAACAGTCCTATTTGGACTGTTGTCCAGAGCTTTCATTGAAATGAGCTTCCTCACCATTTAACGGTTTAGAGGGCATTGCTTCTGTTGTAATCAATTAATCATCTGAACCCCAAGTTTAGGTTGTTTCACAATTTTGTACCCAACATGTAAGGGAGGGGCTCAGAATTCCACAGTCTGCAGAAGTTCACAAAAAGCAGGTTTTTTTTCTCTATTCTGGGCAAGTTAACATTTTAAGGACCCCTGGGAGGGGCAGAGCTTTTTTCTTCCCTTTTTTTCCTTGCCAGCTGTTACCATGGTGCCCAGTTTGTAACTTCTTTATCTTAGAAATATAGACATTTCTGTGAACCCCCAGCTCAAGGCCAGAGGCCTTGTTCACATATGGCCAGCATTGTGACTGACTCTTTCCAAACACATTATTTTCGATTTCCATAATCACTTTTGTAGCAAAACTAACATATCTTCATGATCAACCATAACCCTAATATTAATATTATATGTATAACTGGTTGGAATGAATGATTGTATATCAATATAAGATTTTTTATATATTTTCAGATATCAATTCAATCCATTATTTAATGTGGAAACACTTATATTATTTATTCACTGTATGGTCCATTCATGCATTATCTCTATATTCATAGACACAGTGTACACCTCTTTGTACCCCCAATACCCATTTATATGTCTTCAAAATATTGCTCCCAGAAATGGTGGAAGAAATACTCATGTCACCAGATCTACATATACATTTTATCAGTGTAATATTCTGGACAAAAAACGCAAATGTCACACTTATGATTGTACCAAAGCCTAAATGGAAAGTGAGCAGGGATTACAAAAAACATCCATGTCAAGGTTGCCTAATGCTTTCAAATGTCAATCCTATTGGTGATTACATATTTGTTTCTTCCTAAGATTATATATTCTAAGTCAACCCTCTTGAAAATGTCTAATTGTATCACTCACTTTATAGTTTGCCTGATATATTGATATCTGCTTTCCTTCATATTTTTCCCAGTTCATTATTCTGACTGTTCACATGTGCTGACATTTACATTCACTCTCTAACCGAACCCCTCTTGCTAAAGAACTTTTGTTCCAAATCCTATACTCACTCTTCTTCCGAAACCTACCGACTATCTTCTAAATCCTACTGACTATCCCTTTTCGACTGGATTTTCTCTTCTACATTCAATCATCCAAGTAATGTTTGTGCGAGCATGGGAGGAAGAGACCACAAAGAGACTGTCTCATGCAACAGCAAAGGGTTTATTGGGGGTCCAGCATGCTGGGGTTCAGAGCTCACATGAACAGAGCAGAGAGCCCTGAGAACAGCTTAAGCAGAGCTTATATAATTTCCTTGGAGAGGGCAGGGATGGAAGTTTATTGATGGGTCAGGGCGAGTGGGCGGTTTGCGTGTAACCGGGTGAGGGAATACATTCTGCAATTTGGCAGTTAGGGGACAGCACATTCTGGAAACAAGATTAGCAAACAGTTCTCAATATTTCAACAGTGTTTTGTTAAGCATACAGAAAAAACAGGAAATTACAAGTACCTATTTTATTAACCTTTCTTTTCCCACTTCTTCTGGCTACTGTTAATCATAAAAGTGATCATTGGTGGGTGTCACATTCTATGTCTGCAAGTGGGGAATTACCAAAAGTTTAAATTCTCCAATTTGAGATTGGAGAAAACAAATTACACGTTTGAGCACACAGGGTTTCATAGTTAGCAATAATATGAGGATTATTATTGGACCGACCAGGGTTGATAGAAGCGAAGTTAACCAGGGGTACTGTATGAACCAGACTCAAACCACCCTTTTTGTGCCTCTCTCTCTCATTGACCCTCTTCAAGGTGTCTTTTTAATTTACTCATATATTTTTTTACAACTACAGTATGTTTGCCATAAAAACAACATTCTTCCCTCAATGCAGCAAAAGGCCCCCGTCTCTCATGAAGAGGAGGTCCAACCCTTGACTGTTCTGTAAAACTACTTCAGAGAGAGAGGATAAAAATTCCTGTAAAGCTGTGATGGAGGTTTCTAATATCTTTAAGTTTTGGTCTATTGCTGCTTCTAATTGGGTCATTTGTTGTGTCCCATGGAGCAGGGCAGTGGTTCCTGTGCCCACCCCTGCAGCAACTTCTATTCCTAATAGGAAGGCTAAAGTGAGAGAAATATGTTCGCAGCGGAACCGGGTTGTATGCCCCCCTGTTTGAACTTCTAATGAACCTGCATCATTATAGAGCACTCTGGGAAACATCTGCACCATTACACAATTAATCACATCTGTTGACCATTTCATGAAAACATAAAAAATATTTAAGTATATAGATTTTACTGTTGTAGGGGTGGACAAGGCAAGGCACCTAAGATAGCACCGAAGACAGGGAAAAAGTCCTATTTGGTTGCCACTGGATTCAGAGGGCATTGCTTCTGTTGTAATCAATTAACTCCCTTAACCCCACGTTTATGTAGTTTCAGAATTTTGTACCCAGCATGAAAGGGAAGGGGCTCAGAAGTTCACAGTGTGCAGAACTTCACAAAAAGAAATTTTTTTCTGTTTTTTCCTCTGTTCTGGGCAAGTTAACTTTTCAAGGACACCTTGGAGGGAGAGAGCTTTTTCTTCATTTTCTTTTATCCCCCTGCAGCTGTTACCATGGAGCCCAGCTGGTAATTTTTTATCTTTGAAATGTAGCCATCTCTTTGAAGCCCCAGCTCAAGGCCAGAGGCCTTGTTCACATATTGTGTGAAAAACTATTAAGGGGGTATCTAGCTTAGGAGTGCTGATTTTTCCAGCCAGTGGCTAAGTAGAACAGGGCAACAGAAAAAAAGTGAGTTTATCTACACTGAACTCTTGTGTAGGGACTCTTTTGCTGAAAGTCCTAATGTCAGCCATGGTGAAGACTTCTGAAGAAGTTCAGTTAAGATTTTTCTCTGGGCCTGGTACAGAGGGGGAAGATGGGGAAGGCGGGGGGTGAGAGCAGCTCCGTGGATCTGAGAATGAGGCAGGTGAGATGTAAAAGAATAATGAGAAAGGGGTTTGGGATTTTCCTAGCAACTAAAACTTGAGCAGTTGAACAGGTAGAGCAGAGGGGAAGACAGGAGTGAGTATCCCAAAAAGCCTGTGAGGTACTTTAAATTCTAAGTAACCTGTTTTTAGTGATGACAAAGGAACTTTAAAGGCCATTTTCATTACATCTTCGATAGGGGTCTGAGGGCTCTCCTAAGCTGGTTTGAGCTTTGTGTTAGCTGGTAAGAGGACCTGGTTAGACCCGGTGCAGGCACTGACAGGAGAAGAGAGGAGTGAGTGGGTGGAGGGGTACCTCAGTACCTGCTACCTCAGCAAGGGGCCAATGGTCTGAGAACCGGCAGAGGTTTGGGTGTTTGATCTAGTAATTGGAGGAGAGAAATCAGGTTGGTGAGCTGGGACTGACAGCAGAGAGACTTGAGCAGAAGGCTGAGGGTGAGGATCTATTGGAGAAGCATAGTTCAGGATGTGAGCGAAAGAGGGAAAAGGCCTTCACATAGGGGAATTTCCTTTCACCCTTTTGAGCACTTGCAGAAGTTAAAAAGGTCACACAGAATTTGAGGATCTAGAGACTTCTCTGGGGGTTTGGTTTTGGTTGTCTAATTGGTAATATGGCCAATGCTGTGTACTGAATTTAATGAGGATTTTGGGTTCCACCAGGCAACCCATCTATACTGAAATCCTCATGACTTACAGAAGATTTTGGCTTTTCCCCCACACAGCCATGGCTCTTTGAGGCTTTAATAGTCTGCGGGGCAAACATACTAATCTAGGCTAGCCAATCTGCATCTGGCTCGCATGTCCCTACATCCATAATGTTTGTTTCCATTATCTATTGTACGGAAAGGATTTAATGGAATTTTAGTGGGATCCTCTTCATCTGGGATATCCTAATAAGAAAGACCTATAGCCAGCTGACAAATATCTGGGTGGAGAGATGGCCACAAGATCACTAAGGGGGCTGTATGTGAGGTAGACCATACTTCTTGTCTAGTAGGATTTGTGATCAGCCATTGCTGCTGAACGTGCTGATGCGCGTTAGGTCTACTCATGGCCAAGGGGAGAGTCTATAGCCTTATCCACATGACGAATACACAATTTGAAAGGGTTACCAGTCTTTTCCAGTTTCCAGCCAGAGTCTGGACAGGGTGCAGGCTTGAGATTAGAGGCATGGATTCAGGAAGTGATTCTGTCAACTTTTACCACTGTAGGTGTTATAAGTAGCATCCAGGGATGACACCTAGTGTCGTCTTATGTAGATGATGTCTCTTACTTGATATCGATGTGGAGTCCCCTCATCCCCAGGTTGGAAAGCAGTCGCCAGCTATTTCCACAGGTATCGCTGAGTTCTTTCAAGAGATTTAAGTCTGTCAAGCAAGGGGGTGTGGAAGGAATGTTTAGGTCTTAGAGTTGGGGTTAGGTCCCTTACTGCAGGAGAGGCATCATAGAGAATTTCATAGGGGGTGAGTTTACACAAAGAAACAGAGGGGGTATTTCTTGCATGAAATAGTGCATAAGGCAGGAGCATAGTCTAATCTTTTATGTTGGTCTCTAAGCTTAATTTCGTTAAGGTCTCTTTAATGGTTCTATTTATTTTTTTTAACCTGTCCTGAGCTCTGGGGTCTATAAGCACAATGTAACTACCAACTGATCCCCAGGGTCCTGGCTAACCCCTGACTTACCTGGCCCATGAATGCCGTTCAATTATCAGATCCTATTACCTTAGGAAGGCCGTGTCTTGGAAAAATATCTTAATATTGTTCAGGATCTTCTTGACCACCATTTGTGCCGTGGTTTTTTTTTTTTTTTTTGGGGGGGGGGAAAGGCTTCAATCCATCCTGAAAATATATCTACAAAGACTAGGAGATATTCATGTCCATATCTTCCTGGCTTAATTTCAGTAAAGTCCACTTCCCAGAATTGTCCTGGTCTGGTTCCTCGTAGGTGCTTTCCTGCAGGAAGCTTGGAAGGGTAAGCTTTAACCAATTGACAGAACCGATAGGCTTTTGTTACCTGTTCAGTTATTTCCTTTCGCTGTGAGTGAGTTAGTCGAAAACTCTGTCCTTGATCCTTCAGGAATGGCTGCAGTTTCTTTGAACCAAGGTGAGTGAGTTGATGTACATTTTTAATGTAGTGTAGGGCTTTCTGAAATTGCAGGCTGGGCTCAGTGAAGTTGAGGAGTTCAGTGTCAGTGTCCTTAGATGTTATCAAAAGCTTGCTGGTGCTCAAGGGTTCATTGGAATTGGGCATTCTCATTTAACAGCGGGTATAAAGGAGCAGCTGAGAACACAAACCCAGGTATCAATAACCTGCAAAAGCCAGCAGTCCAAGAAAATCTCTGTTTTGTCTCCTGTTAGATGGGGGTGGTATCTGCCCAACAGTTTGTTTTCTGGGCTCAGTGAGCCATCATTTACCGCCCCTAATGGAATACCCCAGGAAGATTACTTCTTGCTGGCAAATTTGGGCCTTTTTGGCTGAAGCTCTATATCCGAGTTGAGCAAGCTCGGATAATAGTGCTTGGAACGCAGACTCACAGTTTTCCTTGGTGTTGGCTGCCAGTAGCAGGACATCCACATATAAAAGCAGGGTGACTTCAGGGTGCATAGTTCTGAAGTTGTTGAGATCTCTGTGGAGGGCTTCATCAAAGAGAGTGGGGGAGTTTTTGAACCCCTGTGGGAGTCTAGTTCAAGTTAGTTGACCAGACTTTCTGGTTTCTGGGTCTACCCACTCGAAAGCAAACAGCAACTGACTATCTTTATGCAGAGGCAAGCAAATGAAAGCATCTTTTAAGTACAGAACAGTATACCATTTTCACTCAGCAACAGCAAAGGGTTTATTGGGGGTCCAGCATGTTGGGGCTCAGAGCTCACTTGAATAGAGCAGAGAGCCCTGAGAACAGCTTTACAGAGCTTTTATACTTTCCTTGGCGAGGGCAGGGAGGGAAATTTATTGATGGGTCAGGGTGAGTGGGCGGTTTGCGTCCAACCGGGTGAGGGAGTACATTCTGCAGTTTGTCAGTTGGGGAGAGCACATTCTGGGAACAAAATGAGCAAACAGTTCTCCAGATTTCAACAGTGTTTTGTTAAGCATACAGAAAAACAGGAAGTGACAAATACCTATTAACCTTTAACCAAAGCAAAATGGAAAGTGAGCATGGATTACTTAAAACAACCATGTCCAGGTTGCCTAATGCTCTCAAATGTCAATCCTATTGGTGACTACACATTTCTTTCTTTCTAAGATTATATATTCAACCTCAAACATGTTGAAAGTGTCTAATCCTATCACTCACATTATACTTTGCTGATTTCCTGAAGTCTCTATTGATATCTGCTTTCCTACATATTTTCCCCAGTTCATCATTGTGACTGACTCTTCATATGTGCTCAAATTTATGTTCACTCCCTACCTGAAACCCTATTGCTAATGAACGTTTTGTCCACATCCTATACTCACTCTTTTTTCTAAACCTACTGACTATCTTCCTAATCCTACCAACTATTTCTTTCTGACTGGATGTTCTCTTGGACATTCAATCTTCCAAGGTACAAGGTCCTATGCCTTTGCATATTGATTCATCTGAGACATCTGTGCAGAACAAAATTCAAAGCTAAGTATCCCACTAAAGGGCCCAATGTCCTTCTGGGCTTCAAATCATTCCCATATTTCTGGTTTCATACTTATATTTTACGAATATATTCTTGTGAATATCGCAGGTTCCCAATAGCATTATTTATCCTGCAGAATGATTTCTAACCCAAATAGAATATATTATTAACCTTAACCATACACTCTTCCCTCGATCTAACTTTACAGAAGAGTAGGGACAGAGTTGGTCTTACAATACAGGAATGTAGGGGATCTTCCACCTGCTGAGAACATCAAAGGTCCATGCAGAAATGATCCCTGGAGAAGATGTAGGCAGCTATGAAGGACTTGAGAGAGCAAAAGTCATCTTCCAATGCAAACAACCTGATCAGGATGAAGGTATGTGTCTGAATCAGCCTCTCTCCTCATGATATAAAAATATGGACCAAACCAACCCTGTGTGGAGAGCTTCTCCTTGGTGCCTGTGGTTGATATACCATTGTAACTTGTGACAGTGTCACAGGAAGTAGGGGCAGCCTCCATCTCAAGGGACCCTTGGAAGCAACTGTTAGGACAAAGTGGTTGCCAAGGCAGTGACCTCATTCCCTTCCTGAAGGAATTGACCTAACTCACTTCTTTGGTGATGGAACTCGCTGAACTTGGGATCCAGGAAGCCAGGCACACAGAGCCAGTCCCAGTCCCATTCCCAGTGGTCTCACTTGTTTGGATTTACCTAGGACAGAGTCTGTCTTTCTTGGTACCTAGTGATTTGAGGATGGCCAAATGCAAGTAGAGCTCTGAAGAGGGGCCTTTCCTGAGAAAGCAGGTAGTGGTCAGCACAGGCTCCTGACAACTTCACAGACTTGGACAAGGAGACCAGATCTGAGACAGGACAGGCCAATTTAGGGGAACACAGTATGGCCCATGAGTCAGACGACACTCTGGATAGTCACAGACCTACTTGGGGAGGAGGTGCCTTTTTGAGTGTGGCAGTGGGTTTGTGGTTTTGTCTCATGTTCTGAGAATAGGTAGGAAAGGCGGTTTGTTCAGTTTGGAGTGGACTCTTTCTAGAAAGTCCTTTGACAAGGTGAGTGTTTCTGTGTCTGTGTATCCCACTGTGTCCATGGTTGTACACATTAGAAATTAGAATCTATCAGTGAATGTGTCCTGTCTAGTAAAAAGATTCCCAGCATTAACCCTGCCCATTTTAGGAATGGACTGCAGCTTGCCTTATCCATGGGCAACACCTACTCTTTTCCTAAGTTTCTGTTTTCTTTCTGAATTCTGGCCACTTTCCAGAATAGGCTCATAGTTTTGTGTCCAAGATATGTACCACCTTCGAGCTCTGTGACATGGCCATGTACTGGATAGCTGAAGGGAATGGCGAGCATCTCAGAAAACTCAGATATCAGTGTGACCAGGAAAGTCTCAGTGGAGAAACCCTGCTTTGGGCCTTTTGCAAACCTATTGTTTTGTTGCCCTGAATGTTAGGAAGTTCTTTGCCTCAGGCCACTCCTTTGTGAAGCCTGAAGAAAACAGTTTTCAAATGGAAATGAATGGGCATCACCTGTGGCTCTTTGCTTTATTGCTTTGAAAATGGTTGTGGCTGAATCAGCCTCTTGGCTCTGTGTGAGGCTGTGGCTTAGATTATCAGCACCTGATGGATCTAAAGAAAGATCTAATGTGTGCATCCAAAACCAAAATGACAAAAAGATCAGTCATTGTGGATGAAGTCTCTCACCTTCCTCTGTTAGGTTCCTGACCTCCATCAAGTGATAGTAGGGATCCTTTGAGTCAAATGAGTTCTTCCAAGCCCTGCAGAGGTGCTTGGGTTTCCTCATGACTCCAAATCACATAAGGAAACAATACCTGACATTCAGTAGGCTTCAAACTGGAATAGCAGAGCAGCATTAACGTCAGACCTATGTGATCAATCCTTGTTCACAGGAAGGGTGTCCAGGCCACCCTGAGGTTAGGCTAATGAGGGGCAAGGGAGAATATTTTGGACACTCTCTTGGGCTGTGCCATTCATGGAAACATCCAGCGAGAGGGAATGATGAGTGTCTATATGGAAGAAGATGAGGGCCTTGGGGAAGTGTTTTGGTTTTAATTGTGGTCATTTGTGTGGCGGTTGGAAGAGATGACTGGGTCCACCTGGGCTTGAACTCTGGTGTGATTCCGCTCAGAGACTGAGTTCAGTAACTGACCTAAGAAAAGTAATTGCTTTGGAAATGGGTGTGTCTTAATCAGCCTCTAGGCTCTGAGTGATGCTGTGGCTTAGAATATCACCACCATATGGATCTAAATAAAGATCCCATGCATGCACCCATAACCAAAATGGCCAAAAGAGCAGTCATTGTGGATGAAGTCTCACACCTTTCTTTGTAAGGTTCTGAAAGTATAAAAGAAATTAAAATTCAAACAAAAGAACCAGGTTTTGTAAAGTTTACAAGCTGCACTCAGAACCTGAAAATCTGTGGCAGTTATGACATTTCCCAGACCTGCCCATTAGATGTGTGTTGAAATCTTCCCTGACCACCTAGTTACTTAACAACCCCTTACCAGAAACCGTGCAGCTCAGCACATATACATCTCAGGTCTTCAACCAATCATTTTAAACGTATACCCCTTCTCATGGCTGACCAATAACCCCTGCCCAATGTTTTCCCACCAATGAAGGTGCTAATCATGTTTTAGAGTTGTTATTTGATTTTCCCGTGGTATATGATGATTTGCTAAAGGAGGCAATGATGTATGTAAAGTCCCTGCCCTCTCTAAAGAATGTGTATAAACTCTGCTCAAGTTGTTCTCGGGGCTCTTTGTTCTTTGCATCTCTGAAGTGAGCTCTGAACCCCAGCATGCTGGACCCCCAATAAACCCTTTGCTGTTGCATGAGACAGTCTCTTGGTGGTCTTTTCCTCCGACATTCGCCCCATCTTTTCATCTGGAGGCCCCACGTGAGACATCTGGCAGCGGCGAGCGAAAGACCCCACCTTACTTACCCCAACTCTCGGGGTAAGTAAGGTGCCTCTTTCTGGTTTCAGGTTTCAGGTCAGGGCTTGGCTAAGTGGCTGTCAGTGAAGAGCGTAAGCTCTCTCTGAAGGTGGCTGACAGATGTTTAACAGAGCCACAGGCCACGTCCCTGGGGGACGCTCCAGAGGACTCGGGAATTCGAGGAATAGTAGTTTCCTCAACTCAGTTATATTTTGCTTCAGGATTCGGTTTGACAGCCCATCTGGTTTTGCCGGCTACTCAGTTTTGTTCATTGTCAGAAACTCATGTTGAGTTTACTGTCTGTCTTTATTGTCTAACCCATCAGGTTTTGCCAGTTACTCAGTTCTAATCTTTATCTTGGACTCATGTTAAACGTTTACTGTTTGTCTTTGTCTGTGTCTTGTTTGTGTATTCACTGTCCCTGTTTGAATAATTCCCATTATGGGACAAAGTACGTGCACACCTCTGTACCTTACCCTTGATCATTGGACTGATGTCCGCTCAAGGGCCCAGAATCTTTTTTTTTCAGTAAAACGCTGTACCTGGCAGACTCTCTGTGCTTCAGAATGGCCCATTGCCACAGTCCGGCTGCAGCAAAATATCAGGGGGGTGACGAATGACTTGTGTACGTTGATACAGCAGGAATAGGAGCCGTTTATTGTAGGATCTGAGCGATATTTATACATTTTACACAGCTTATCTAATTAGCATAAAATAGATACAGCAGTCAACCAATAAGGAATCTCCAAACTTAATGGCTCGCTTTTGTTACTTCACAAACCACTCCCTCTGGCATTTTGCCAGGCACCATGCAGACTTGTTTACAGACTGTAACATTTCCCTGGCAAAATAACAGGTGCCATCCTGACTTGTTTACAGACCTTAACATTTCCCCCTTTTGTTTAATTTAAATAACGACCATAGTGTTTTTTACAGAAACACCATAAATAACCTGCTAGAAACAGAATGGGAGGATACAAAATGTTACAATTCCAAGCCAATTGATGGCTCCATGCAAGAAGCCCTTGGAAAAATTATACCAGCAATGACACCATTAGCAAAGATATTGAGTTACAATTTGTTGTAAATTACAGTTTGTTATCTCAGTCAAGATAAAGCAGTGTCTCAATAGATTAACTCACAGTCCAGGTAAATCACAGTCCAGGTAAGTTCTGCAGGCAGCTAGCTTAAGTTGTAGCAGCAGAAACAGCAATACTCCGAAGTCTCCTCGGGTTCTCAGCCGAAGTTTCCTCTGGTTCTCAGCAACAATGTAAATTCTTTCACCTTTGTTTTCACCAGCACTGGAACAAAGGCAGGAACTCCAGATGGCTAAAGAAAATTCTGTAGCATTTCACTAAGAAACCAACCTTTGGAACAATTTAGTACATTATCTCAAGGTTTTTTTACATTTGAAATAAGCCTTAATAGTACTCATTACTCATCAGTCTTCTGGTGTGGGAGACCAATTGTAGTTACTGGCCTTGGAAATGATCAAACTTCAGGGATACCAGTAGCGTCTTCTGCCAGCTGTAGCATCCTGGGCAGCCCCAGATGGCCCTGGGGAGAGTCGCAGACTCAAACTTCTTCCAGGCACATGGAGCAAGAGCCTGCGAGACTGTGCCTCCAGGTCAGGTCGACATTTGGGCTCCTAGTGGCCATCCGCTCCCCCGGGCAGGGGGGCGGGGAAGAGCCAGCAACTGCCACTTGGAAAATTCTTGCTGCGCCATGATCGGCTTGGGCAGGTGGCAGCCACCTTGTCGTTTCACGCACCCTCCGGTAACGAAAAGAATTCAGTAATAGCCTTTTGCTGCAACTTTCGTCCTGATAATCTTTGTTCTTCTGAACTTTCTTTTTCTTTCTGACTAGAGTTTCTGGGCTTTTATCAACACATGCCCTAATTATTCTTGGTTCCACTGGGGTGCCTTTCTCCCTTATCAATTTACTTCTCACCCCTTCCATAATTTTCGTCACAAAGACAATACAACATTTCAAGACAAAACAAGACACAAACATACTGCATCAATCTTCTCCATTTTCTCAAAATGTCCATTTTTCCTCTCGCCCTATCTGCCTAGGGACGAGCAGATTGCTTCCGTCCTATCTATGGACGGGCAGCTTTTTTTTGTCACTTTCCCCCGAGTGTCCCGGGGCTCCCCGTAACGGGCCATCATCTGCCGCAGTCCGGCTGCAGCAGAATAACCGGGAGGGTGATGAATAACTTGTGTACGTTGATGCAGCAGGAATGAGAGCCGTTTATTGTAGGATCTGAGCGATATTTATACATTTTACACAGCTAATCAAATTAGCATAAAATAGATACAGGAGTCAACCAATAAAGAATCTCCACACTTAATGGCTCGCTTTTGTTACTTCACAAACCACTCCCTCTGGCATTTTGGCAGGCACCATGAAGACTTGTTTACAGACTCTAACATTTCTCTGGCAAAATAACAGGTGCCATCCTGACTTGTTTACAGTCCTTAACAGCCCATCCTCGGAGTTGGATGTCCCCCAGAATGATCCTTCCACTTCCCTATAACCCAAAAAGTCAGAGATATTGTCTTTCAGCCGGGGCCACGTGTTCACCCAGATCAACAGCCATATAACCCTTCCCCCACGATCCTATAATTCAAAACTTCCACTCCTCCCCCTCTTCCCTTCATTCTCCCTGAGTCACAAGACTGGACACTCCTCCCCCTCCTTATCCTCTACCCTTGCTCCACAACCCCCAACATGATCTTGATGATCTTCCCGACGCTGACTCAGCCTCTCCACCACTAGAGGCATTTAGTCCGGACCCAAGCCCTCCAGGGGACTTCCCTGCAGTAGCAGCTGCCCCTACGACCCTGGAGGAAGCTGGGCCAACTAAAGAAAACCGCCAGCAATGGATAATAGAAAACTCGGAAGCCCCTGTGATGCTCCTTCTCCATCCTTATGGGCCAATGAAACGACACAACTGGGACCCCAACACCTTTGAAGGTAGGTAGCATCTTTCCACTTATCGCCAGGCTCTAATAGCAGGTCTCCGAGCGGCCGCCAGAGGGCTGACTAATTTGGCCAAGGTAAGAGCGATTATCCAAGGGCCTAATGAGTCTCCCTCTATGTTTCTTGAGAGAATTATGGAAGCATTAAGAAATATACTCCTTTTGACCCTCAGGCAGAGGACCAAAGAGCATCTGTTGGAATGGCCTTTATCGAGCAGGCTGCCCCAGATACTAGGAGAGATTTACAAGGTCTAGATGGATTACAACATATGACTTTAAGAGATTTATTCAGAGAGGTTGAGAAAGTATATTATTAGAGAGAAACTGAGGAGAGGAAACAGAGGAGAGAGAAGGAAAGAGAACAAAAGGAGGATGAAATGAGCAAAAGGCAGACTAAAGCTTTGGCTAAGGTTTTGTTCACAGCAGCAAATACGCCAGAAGTTAAAAAGCAGGAAGACAGGAAGGGATACCTGGTCCCATGCCAAAGGCTGCCCCTGGCCTCAGATCAATGTGCCTACTTTAAAGAAAAAGGACACTGGGCCATAGAGTGCCCCAAAAAGAAGCAGCCACCCCAGCCCGCCATGCTGACTCTAGAAGAGGACTAGGAATGTCGGGGCTCAGATCTCCTCCCCGAGCTCAGGGTAACATTTGAAGTGGAGGAGACTCTAGTGAACTTTGAAGTGGATACAGGAGCAGTATACTCAGCCCTTAAGACCCCACTTGGCCCCCTATCAAATAAAGGGTCTCTTGTTCAAGGGGCTAATGGCAGTAGATATCGGGCTTGGACAACTAAGAGTATTATGGATGTAGGAAAGGGAAAAGTCCACCACTCTTTCCTAGTAGTCCAAGAATGCCCAGCCCCATTGATGGGCAGGGAACTGCTTCCCAAACTCCGGGATAGAATAACCTTTAACTCTGATGGTCCCCAAGTGAACTTTCTAAAGCCTTCAGTAAAAACTCCCATAGTCACGGCTTTGACTATGTCCACAGAAGATGAACAACAACTCTTCTCGCTCCCTAGGACTGATCAAACAGGCAAACTAGCACAGAAATGTATAAAAGATTATCCTAATACCTGGGCAGAAACTGCTGGATTAGGTCTTGCCATAAAACAACCTCCAATAGTAGTAGAATTAAAAGCCTCTGTCTCTCTAATCAGTGTTAAACAATATCCTCTAAGCAAAGAAGCTAAGGATGGGATAAGGCGCCATATTCAGAAATACCTGGCTCTTGGTATCCTAAGGCCCTGTAAATCAGCCAGGAATACCCCCCTGTTACCAGTAGGAAAGCCAGGAACTGGGGACTACCGTCCTGTTCAAGACCTAAGAGAATTAACAACAGAGTGCAGGACATTCACCCCACAGTACCCACTCCATATAATTTGCTTAGCACTCTGAATCTGGAGCGGGAATGGTACACTGTGGTGGACTTAAAAGATGCTTACTTCTGCTTTCCACATACATAAGGACAGTCAGTTCCTGTTTGCTTTCAAGTAGATAGACCCAGAAACTGGAACATCTGGCCAAGTAACCTGGACTAGACTCCCACAGGGGTTCAAGTACACCCCCACTCTCTTTGATGAAGCCCTCCACAGGGACTTCAACGACTTCAGAACTGTACACCCCGAAGTCACCCTACTCCAATATGTGGATGATCTCCTACTGTCAGCCGACACCAAGGAGAACTATGAGTCTGGGGCCCAAGCACTATTATCTGAGCTTGCTCGGCTTGGATATAGGGCTTCTGCCATAAGGTCCAAATTTGTCAGCAAGAAGTAATCTTCCTTGGTTATTCTCTTAGGGGTGGCAAACAATGGCTCACTGAGCGCAGAAAACAAACTGTTGTGCAGATACCGCCCCCATATAATAAGAGACAACTCAGAGAGTTTCTTGGGACTGCCGACTCTTGCAGGTTATGGATTCCTGGGTTTGCATCTCTGGCTGCCCCTTTATACCCGCTGATAAAGGGGGATGCCTACTTCCAATGGAACCCTGAGCACAATAAGCTTTTTATAATGTCAAAAAAAGGTGCTGCTATCTGCTCCGGCCTTAGCACTCCCAGATGTAGAAAAACCTTTCACTCTTTACATCGAGGAAAAGAAAGGAATAGCACTGGGAGTCACTCAGACTTTGGGACCTTTGAAAAGGCCCGTAGCATTCTTATCAAAAAAATTGGACCCAGTGGCTAGCGGGTGGCTCCATTGCTTAAGAGCTATAACAGTGGCAGCCCTTCTAATAAAAGATGCTCGTATATGAACTTGGGACAGAAGCTAACCATTATAGCCCCCCATGCCCTGGAGAGCATCATCTGTCAGCCTCCAGAAAGGTGGCTATCAAACTTCAGAATAAACCACTACCAGAGCCTCTTGCTTGACAAAGGCAGAATAATGTTGGGACCCCCTGCTCCACTCAACCCGGCTACACTGCTGCCAGAAGTATCATCAGGACCCGTCGCTCATGAGTGTCAACACATACTGGCAGAGGAAAACAGTATACGACGAGACTTGAAGGATCAGCCACTGCCTCGCCCTGAAGTCGTATGGTTTACGGAGGGCACCAGCTTCCTCCAAGACGGTAAGCAGCGGGCTGGAGCAGCAGTAGTTAGCGAAACTAATGTCATCTTGTTCTCTGGTCTCCCAGAAGGGACATCAGCCCAAAAAGCAGAACTGATTGCCCTTACGAAACCATTGGAACTAGCAACAGGCAAAAGGGCCACCATATACACATTTGTCACTGCAAATGTGCAGGGGGCTACTTACCAGCAAAGGTGGCTATTAACCTCCACTGGGAAAGAAATAAAGAACAAAGATGAGATCCTCCAACTTCTCTCAGCAGTGCAGGGCCCTAAGGACCTAGCTATAGTGCACTGTCCAGGGCACCAGAAGAAAAACGACCCCGTGGCGGTTGGAAACAGAAGAGCAGATTAGGAAGCTTAATTGGCAGCCCTAAATGGAGTGACTCTTTTAACTTTTTCCACAACGGGGAGAACAAAAAGTGGTCAAAAAGATCCTAGAAGACATTTTCCAAGGTTCGGCCTGCCTAAGGTACTAGGGTCTGATAACGGACCAACATTCGAAGCCCAGGTAAGTCAGGGATTCACCAGGACCCTGGGGATTAATTGGAAGTCACATTGTGCTTATAGACCCCAGAGCTCAGGACAGGTTCAAAGGAAGAATAGAACCATCAAAGAGAACTTAACAAAATTAAGCTTGGAAACCGGCATAAAAAATTGGATTATGCTCCTACCTTATGCACTGTTTCATGCAAGAAATAACCTCTCTGCCTCTTTGTGTAACTTAACCCCTTATGAAATACTCTATGGTTCCCCTCCTCCAGTAAGGGACCTAATCCCAACTCTGAGACTTAATGATTCCTTTCACACCCCCTTGCTTGACAGACTTAAAGCCCTTGAACAAACCCAACACCCAGCAATACCTGTGGAAACAGTTGGCCACTGCTTATCAGCCTGGACATGAGGGAACCCCACATCAATATCAAGTTGGAGACTTTGTCTACGTGAGACGGCATCAGGTGTCATCCCTGGAACCCCGCTGGAAAGGACCATACCAGGTGCTGCTTATAACACCTACAGTGGTGAAAGTGGATGGGATCACTTCCTGGATCAATGTCTCCCATCTCAAGCCTGCGCCCTGTCCAGACTCCGGCTGGAAATTGGAACAGACTGGTAACCCTCTCAAGTTGCGTGTCCGTCTTGTGGGTAGGGCTATGGATTCTTCCCCTGACCACCAGCAGTCCTAATCCCCATCAGCCTGTTCAGCAACAATGGCAAGTTATAAATCCTACTGGGCAAGTAGTGTGGTCTATTTCACATAGAGCCCCCTTATGGACTTGGTGGCCATCTCTCCACCCGGACATTTGTCAGCTTGCCATAGGCCTCTCTGACTGGGATCTCCCTGACATAGAGGACCCCACACAGATCCCACTCAAACCCAAACCAGGGCAACATAGACCACCTTACCCCATGAATTATGGATGTCATCTCCCCCAGCCCAGGTGTAAACTAGCCAGTCTTGATTTTTACGTGTGCCCAGCTGATTTCCAAAGTCGCAAACAGGCCCAACCCTGTGGAGGACCCATGCGTAGATCTACCAGAACCCCTCTATCATCTCATACTTCCCAGTTTCCGTTTTTGCCTACTTCTCCAGTCCAGAGTACAGGTGACTCCTCCCCCTGGGAACTAAATAAAGGAACCTTTATGGTACTGAAATCCACATAGTCAGAACTCCTTGCATTTCATCCCAGGTATTGGACAGCTCTCTAAAATATTGTGTATTGGTGCAGAAACTCCCCAGGGTGCTCTATCATGATGCAGAAACATTTGAAGGTCTACTAGGGGGACAAGAAAACCCGATTTCGCTGGGAGCCTGTGTCCCTTACTCTAGCCATCCTATTGGGGATAGGAGCTGCTGCAGGAGTGGGTACAGGAACAGCTGATATGATCCGTGGGTCACAACAAATGGCCCAATTAGAAACAGCAATATCTCAAGACTTGAAGACGTTAGAGACCTGCATCACAGTTTTTCAGAAATCCTTAACCTCTCTCTCTGAAGTGGTTTTACAGAACAGGTGAGGATTAGACCTCCTCTTCATGAGGGCGGGGAGCTTCTGGGCTGCACTGAGAGAAGAATGTTGTTTTTATCCTGACCATACTGGAGTTGTAAAAGAATCCTTGAGTAAATTGAGAAAATGCCTTGAAGAGCACCAGAGAGAAAGGGATATTCAAAAAGGGTGGTTTGAGTCATGGTTTACCGAGTCCCCCTGGTTAACTACACTCCTATCAGCCTTAGCAGGACCCCTGATCATCCTTATGGTGTTGCTAGCTGTGGGAACTTGTTTGCTTAATAGCATAATTACCTTTCTCCAGGCTCAGATTGGGCATGTAAAACTTATTGTAATCAGACAGAAATACGCTCCACTGGCAGAAATAGAATGTGAGACCCCGCAATAATTATGATTCATTATTTTTAAGATTAAAAGTTTTCAGAAAACGCAGTGGGAAATTAAATAATAAAAGAAATTGAAATTGAAACGTAAAGAACCAGGTTTTATAAAGTTTACAAGCTGCACTCAGAACCTGAAATTCCTGTGGCAGTTAAGACATTTCCCGGAACTGCCCATTAGATGTGTGTTGAAATCTTCCCTGACCACCTAGTTACTTAACCCCTTCCCAGAAACCGTGAAGCTCAGCACATATACATCTCAGGGCTTCAACCAATCAGTTTAAATGTATACCCATTCTCAAGGCTGACCAATCACCCCTGCCCGACGTGTGTCCGCCAATGAATGTGCTAATCATGTTTTAGAGTTGTTATTTGATTTTTCCGTGGTATATGATGATTTGCAAAAGGAGGCTAGAATGTATGTAAAGTCCCTGCCCTCTCTAAAGAATGTATATAAACCCTCCTCAAGTTGTTCTCGGGGCTCTTTGCTCTTTGCTCCTCTGGAGTGAGCTCTGAGCCCCAGCATGCTGGACCCCCAAAAAACCCTTGGCTGTGGCATGAGACAGTCTCTTGGTGGTCTTTTTCTCCAACATTCGACCGACCTTTTCACCTATCAAGGACCTGAGAGAGCAAAAGTCAACTCTATGTCAACTTACATATCAAACAACCTGGTCAGAATGAAGGGATGTGTCTGAATCAGCCTCTCTCTTCTTAATGTAGATTAAATGGACCAAACCAGGCCTGTGTGGACAGCTGTTCCCAGGTGCCTATGGTTGATATACCATGCTAACTTGTGAAAGTGTCACATGAAGTAGGGGCAGCCTCCATCTCATGGGACCCTTGGAAGCAATTGTTAGAACAAAGTGATTGCCAAGGCAGTGACCTCGTTCAGTTCCTGAAGGAAGTGACCTACCACACTTTCTTGTTGATGGAACTCTCTGAACTTGGGATCCAGGAAGCCAGGCACACAGAGCAAGGCCGAGTCCCAGTCCCTGTGGTCTCAATTGTTTGGATTTACCAAGGACAGAGTCAGTCTTTATTGGTACCTACTTATGTGATGATGGCCAAATGCCAGGAGAGCTTTGAAGAGGGGCCTTTTCTGGGAAAGCAGGTAGTGGCTAAACCATGACTCCTGACAACTTCAAAGAGTTGGCCAAAAAGACCAGATCTGAGACAGGACACGCAATTTGGGGGGAACATAGTAAGGCCTACCAGTCAGAGGACACTCAAGATAGTCACAGACATACTTGGGGGAAGGAGGTGCCATTGTGGGTGTCTGAGTTAGTGTGTGGTTTTTTCTCAGGTTCTGAGAATAGGTAGGAAAGGCGGTTTATTTGTTTAGACTGGAATGTTTCGAGAAAGTCGTTTGATAACACGAATGTTTCTATGTCTTTGTATCCCACTGTATCCGTGGTTGTAGACATTTGAAAAGCGAATGCATCAATGGTTGTGTCCTGTGTAGTAGAAAGCTACCCAGCATTCATCCCACCCAATTTAAGAATGGAGAGCGGCTTGCCTTATGGATGGGCAACACCTACTACCTTCCTAAGCTCCTCTTTTCTTCCTGAATACTGGCCACTCTCCAGGATAGCCTCATGGTTTTGTTTCCAAATATGTACCACCTCCAAACTCTGTGACATGACCATGTACTGGATAGCTGAAGGGAATGGCGAGTATCTCAGAAAACTCAGATATCAGTGTGACCAGTAAAGTCTCAGTGGAGAAACACTGCTTTGGGCCTTTTGCTTACCTATTGTTCTATTGTCCTGAATGTCAGGAAGGTCTTTGCCTCAGGCCACCCCTTTGTGAAGCCTGAAGAAAACAGTTTTTAAATGGAAATGAATGGGCATCACCTGTGGCTCTTTGCTTAATTGCTTTGGAAAGGGATGTGGCTGAATCAGCCTCTTGGCCCTGTGTTAGAGAGTCGCTCAGATTCTCAGCACCTGATGGATCTAAAGAAAGTTTCCAAGTGTGCATCCAAACCAAAATGGCCAAAAGAGCAGTTATTGTGGATGAAGGTTCTCGCCTTCCTCTGTTAGCTTCCTGACCTCCATCAAGTGAGAATATGGATCCTTTGGGTCAAATCAGTTCTTCAAACCCTGCAGAGGCTAGCCGATATGTGCTTAGGTTTTCTCATGACACCAATTCACATAAAGAATCTATACCAGACAGTCAGTAAGCCTCATTCAGGAGAAGCAGAGCAGTTATATAGCCGGCATATTTGATCACTCTTGGTTCACAGGAAGGGTGTCCAGGTCACCCTCACTTTAGGCAAACAAGGGGCAATGGTGCTTATTTTGGACAATGTCTAAGGCTGCACCCCTCATTGAAAACTTTAGTCAGAGGTTATAATGAGTGTCTATATGGAAGAAGATGAGGGTCATGTGGGACTGATTTGGTTTTAATTGCGGTCAGATGCTGCAGTCTCTGGCTGGGCACAAATCACGATTCTCCACACAGCTTGTAGATTCAAACAGCAATTCTTTATTCCCGAACTCACACAGGCCGACTACAGACACGTTCTGGGGAAATCCACGTTCTCTGCCCAAATCCACTCTCTGCCCAAATCCACTCTCTGCCCAAATCCACTACTCCTGGGATTCTGTCTCCCAAATATACTGTCTGACCCTAAGAACTCAAGAGGAACTCAGCAGCAGGATACACCCTATTCTAAAGGGGAACACCCTAATCTCCTATTATGCTAAACCGCCCTATTCTAAAGGGGGAACACCCTAATCTCCTATTATGCTAAACCAGGAACACCCTAAACATGGATCCGCCCTGGTCCTTGAGCAAGGTCTCCTTACATGCAATGTCCTGCAAAATGTCCTATTTCCATGAGTTCTTCCACTAAGGAAACATGGGGGTACACTGGCAAGGAAATTGTCATACCTACTTGGCTGATGGCTCCCAGCATCTTCCCCCTTCTGATTGATTAAACAACAAGTAATGTGGCTTAAGGACCGTGCCTGGTAGGTTGTCCAGTTCAACATATGGTTCTTTCCCATCATTGGAAAACTGACCTTTAGACGTCAGCCTCCTGTCTTAGGTTGATACCACTGCAACTGGATCATACCCGTCACTGACTACTGGTCCAGAATACAGCCATACTTGTGGATAGGTCTATGCACCAGTGGGGGGGTGAGGTTCTTTGCCTCACCTCTGTTGGCCCCCAAATTTGGCCTTGGTGCCAGTGGGGGAGAGAGGTTAATGTGGCTTAAGGACCGTGCCTGGTAGGTTGTCCAATTCAACATATGGTTCTTAACCGTCATCAGAAAACTGACCTTTAGGCAACTGACCTTTAGTCGTCAGCCTCCTGTCTTAGGTTGATACCACTGCAATTGGATCATACCCGTCACTGACTACCGGTCCAGCATATAGCCATTGGCCCCCAAATTTAGACCATCACTAGCAGAAGGGAGGAGGATACAGAAATGCCACGACACCAAGCCAATTGACAGTTCCTTTGGAAAAGTTGCATCATTGGTGACACCATCAGCAAAAATCACTGGTGACACCATCAGCAAAGATATGCCAGCATTACCACAATTCGCTGTACCAAACGATAGTTACATAGTCTAGGCAAGTTCTGTAAGCAGTTCAAAGTGGAGGAATCCTTCTTCTACTGTTTTCTCTTTGTTTTCCACTATACAAAGTCTAATTTGGGACAGAAAAGATCCATTCTTTATAGGACATATTAGAGCACATATAGGATTGCCTGGAGCCCTTAGTTTGGGCAATGACTTAGCAGATAAAACTAAACACGACATACATATTTTCTCTACACTAGAAGAAGACAATTTCCTTGTCAGCGTACCCCCAATTTTCTTTAGTGGAAGGACTCATGGAAATAGGACATTTTGCAGGACATTGCATATAAGGTGACCTTGCTGAGGGATCAGGGCGGATCCATGTTTAGGGTGTTCCTGGTTTAGTATAATAGGAGATTTGGTTGTTCCCCCTTTAGAATAGGGCGGTTTAGCATAATAGGAGATTAGGGTGTTCCCCTTTAGAATAGGGCATATCCTGCTGCTGAGTTCCTCTTGAGTACTTAGGGTCAGGCAGTATATTTGGGAGACAGAAGCCCAGGAGTAGTGGATTTGGGCAGAGAGTGGATTTGGGCAGAGAGTGGATTTGGGCAGAGAACGTCGTCGATTTCCCCAGAATGTGTTTGTAGATGGCCGGTGTGAGTTCGGGAATAAAGAATTGCTGTTTGAATCTACAAGCTGTGTGGAGACTCGTGATTTGTGCCCAGCCAGAGACTGCGGCATCTGGTGGCTCGTACGCGGAACGCCTGAAGCTTGTGGGTAAGTGAAATTGCTCACCCCTGAGGGAAGGCAAGAGAATGTCCATGGCTTTTTAAAGACGAGTTATTAAGTATATCAATGGGACCATCATGGTATCCTGTAGAAGGATTTTTCTTCAAGAAATAGATGGCTAATTCTGTTTACTACATTTGTCTAAGATCTTGGTTTCTACAAAGTTCTAATTAATTTCCAAAGCTAAAGTGTTAAAATATCAACCACTAAATATAAAATCAAGTACTCTTTACTTATTAAGTTCCATAAGGTAATATATTTAAAAATTATGTGGGTTTTCATAAATTGGTAAATTGAAAAAAGGTTTAATATTGCTTTGGTCTGTGTCTTTGCCAAAACAAGGTTACTAAGTGTTAAGATTCTATCAGGTGTAATTTATATACAAAGAGTATAATAAGTTTCAGTTGGGTTTCAATTATAGTATTATGGTACCATAAAAAAAAAAACATGAAAGTATTTCATCCTATTAAAGTGGTGTAATTTGTCTAAATCAGAAATTTTATAAGAGTTGTTTCAAAATTTGAATTTATAAAAAGGGTTAATGGTTAAAAAAGAGATAGAAAAAGATTCAAGATGTGGAAATATATTTTAATATAAGAGGTTAATGGAAAAAGAAGTGTTTCTAGATGAGATAATCTCTGTGTGGTAATGTAAAAAGTTGTAAAATGCCATTTAAATAGATTTTGAGGACACTAGACTTACTTTAAAATCTTGAGAAAGGAAGAAGGAAGAAAAAAGGTATTTGTACATGGCAGATTAAGACAAAGCTTCTTAATGGAGTAAAAAAGGCCTTTGGTTGAAGGGCAGCCAAGTAAACTAACATTAAGCAATTTAAACAGAATCTAAGCCTCATTTAAAATAGTGAAGCTGTAGGTGGTGAAAAAGTTCATTTAAAAGTACAGTATAGATGATAATTAAAAGGCTTTAAAAGGTTAATTTGAAGGTGGTTAAGATGCCTTCATGACGGAGGAAAAATTGCATCATTGGTGACACCATCAGCAAAAATCACTGGTGACACCATCAGCAAAGATATGCCAGCATTACCACAATTCGCTGTACCAAACGATAGTTACATAGTCTAGGCAAGTTCTGTAAGCAGTTCAAAGTGGAGGAATCTATCAATCTGTCCGTCTCCTCCCAAATTCCGTTTCCTCCTAAAGTAAGTTGACTCCTTGATTGAGCATACTTGTTGAGTTATATTCATTGGGATGAAGATAGGAATTCTGGGAATGATGCTAAACAGACATTATCCTGAAAAGAATTATTAAATATAATGAAAAGGAAAGGTGAAAGTAAACAAACAGATCTGTTAACCTCCTTAAAAAACAATCTTTAACAGCTGTTTACCTGATTTAAATTAGTAAACAAGCAGATCTGTTAACCACCTTTAAAAACAATCCTTAACAGCTGTTTACCTAATTTAAATTAATCCATTTAAATCACGTGAATAACAAAAATAATTCGGATCCATATTCTAATGAGCGCTCCTCATATATGAAATATGGACATACGCACACACAGACATACAACACAAAACACAAATGTGCAAACAAATGTACAACACATAAGATAATAATAAAGGCCTTGTAGCTTTACCTAGGTGAAATCTCCATTGCAATGTTTAAAAACTCCACAGTCAAAAAATGAAACTGATCAGAAAAACATTAACCTAGGTTTGTATGAGCTCAAAAAATAAAAATAGAGCCTTATGATGTGGAAAAATGCAATAATAAAATAGGTATTGAAAAAAGAATCCTGGTTAATCACTGTTGCAGATGTAAGAATGGCCAAGCTGGAGTTCTGGATATCAGCTGTTATGGATTTGAGTCAAATCATCTTCTTTTCGATCTGTAGAAATCGTTTTAGTCAGTCTTTCAGGAATCCAAATAGGTTGCTGTTCTCCCTGTGGAAACACACAGACAGAGCCCCGACTCCAGACAATCACTGGGTCAGAACCTTTCCATTGTCCTGTTAGAATATCTTTCCAAAGAACTTTAGGCTTATGCACATTTTTTGGATACATATGTCTTTCTGCAGCACTAAGTCCTGATGAATCCAAATTTAAAAAGTTTAGAGTAAAAAGCGTTATTTTAAGTTTATCTTTGGGGGATATATACCCCTTTCCAATTCCCTCTTTTTGCTTTAATAAGTACGTTTTAATAGTTTGATGATCTCTTTCAACTATGCCTTGTCCCTGTGGATTGTATGGAATTCCTGTTATATGAGTAATACCAAATGATGAGCAAAATTGTTTAAAAGAGGTAGAGGTATAGCCAGGACTGTTATCAGTTTTTAACTGTTTAGGAACGCCCACAGTGGCAAAATTTTGTAAGCAATGAGCTATAAGATCTTTAGATTTTTCTCTGGCATGAAGGGAGTCCATCAAAAATCCGGAAGAACTATCAACTGTAACATGTAAATATTTTAATTTTCCAAATTCTGGCAAGTGTGTGACGTCCATCTGCCAAATATGGTTAGGTATCAGTCCTCTAGGATTGACTCCAAGATTAACATGTGGTAAAAAGGTCACACAATTTTGACATTGTTTTATTATATGTCTGGATTGTTCCTTAGTTATTTTAGAACGCTTTTGTAAAGTATTAGCATTAACATGGAATTTTTTATGAAAATTCGTAGCTTCTTCTAGTGTAGAGAAAATATGTATGTCATGTGTAGTTTTATCTGCTAAATCATTGCCCAAACTAAGGGCTCCAGGCAATCCTGTATGTGCTCTAATATGTCCTATAAAGAATGGATCTTTTCTGTCCCAGATTAGACTTTGTATAGTGGAAAACAAAGAGAAAACAGTAGAAGAGGGGAAATCCTACCAGCATCTTCAAGAGATACTATAGCATTAACTACATACTGAATATTAGAAAATAAATTAAATACAGAATCTTTAAACACTAAAAAGGCTTGTAAAACTGCATTAAGCTCTACCTTTTGAGCTGATTGTTTTGGTACTAAAAATGTAAAAGTTTGATCAGGGGTAACTACTGCTGCTGTACCATTATTTGGCCCATCAGTGAATATATTTGGAGCATTCATCATAGGGGTTTTTCTTGTCATTTTTGGAAAAACTACAGGATGCTTAGACCAAAAAGACAACAAAGGATTAGATGGTAAGTGATTACCAAATCAAACATTAGATTTACACATGATTATTGCCCAAGTATTTAACTCATTAGCTAACTCATCAATTTGATCCATAGTATATGGAGTAATAATTTTATTGGGAAAAATTCCAAACACTCCCTTCGCTGCTTTTATTCCTTTGAGTATTAATTGTCCTACAGCCTCAGGATACCTAGTAAGAATAGTGTTAAGTGAATAAGATAAATGTATCCACAATAATGGACCTTCTTGCCAAAATACTCCTGTAGGAATATTTTTTTGTTGGTAGTACAATAAATAATAAAGGCAAACCTATATCAATTCTATCCAAATGTATATTTTCCATATATGTTTCAAGAATTTTCAATGCCTTTCTTGCTTTAGGAGTTAACATGCGAGGTGAGTTTGGATCTGATGGACCTTTTGGAATATCAAATAAAGGTCCCAACTCTCCTGTTGGTATGCCTAGATAAGGCCTTATCCAATTTATGTCTCCCAATAACTTTTGAAAGTCGTTAAGTGACTTGAGTTGATCTACTTGTATTTGAATTTTTGGTGGACGGACCATGGTTGAGGATAATAGAACTCCTAAATAATTAATTGGAAAATTTAATTGTACTTTATCTATTGCTATCTCTAGATTATAATTTTTTAATAAGTTTGTAAGTGTTGCATAACATTCCAGCAATATGTTTTTATCTTTATGTGCCAATAATACATCATCCATATAGTGAAATATTTGTAGTTCAGGATTTTGATTTCTAAGTGGCTGGATTGCTTTATTAACATATATTTGACACATAGTTGGACTGTTAGCCATCCCTTGAGGGAGTACTTTCCATTCATATCTCTGATCAGGACCTTCATGATTTAATGCAGGGATAGTAAATGCAAAGCGTGGACTATCCTCGGGATGAATTGGAATTGAAAAAAAAATCTTTAATATCTATGGCTAAAACATGCCAGGTTTTTGGCAAAGCAGACAATTGAGGAATCCCTGATTGAGCATGTCCCATAATAACCATCTCATTATTAATGGCTCTTAAATCTTGCAATAATCTCCATTTACCAGATTTTTTTTAATGACAAAAATGGGAGTATTATGGGGAGATATGGAAGGTTGTATATGTCCTTCCACTAATTGTTGTTTGACCAGATCATGGGCTACTTGTATCTTTTCTTTAGTCAGGGGCCACTGAGGAACCCACACTGGTCTTTTTGATTTCCAAGTAATTTTTATTGTCTCAGTGGCCCTTTCTGAAAATCCAACCCATGTCTTTCTGTTCCTTGATCTATTTGAATTGGTGCTGCTATATCTTGTCCTTGTTTTCCTAATCTTTTTTCTTTCCTAAAACCTTGTCTAGCCCTAGTAGTGGGCGCATTAGGATTGGTTTTATTTGTTAACTTCAAACCTAATTGATCTAGGTCATCTCGTCCCCATAAATTTATAGGAAGATGATCCAATACATATGGCTGTATAGTTCCCTCACAACCTTCAGGATCCTTCCAATATAATAACATTGTTCTTCTATGGGGATTAGCAGCCACTCCTAGGCCTCGAAGCGTTTGAGTGGCTTGTTGTAATGGCCAATGTTTTGGCCATTCCTGACTAGATATGATGCTAAGGTCTGCACCTGTGTCCTGTAGCCCATTAAAGTCGTGTCCTTGAATATTTAGTTTTAACATTGGGCGAGAATCTAAATTTAAAGACAACATAGCCCAATCTACACCTGTGGAGCCTAATCCCCTGGAACCTATTTTTACACTATGACTAGGAAATTTATTATGTAGGATGGGTATTATTAACAACTGTGCTATTCTATCTCTAGGTGAAATTACTGATATACCTCTTGGAGAACTAGCTATAATTTTTATTTCACCTACATAATCGAGATCAATTACCCCAGGACTTATCTTAAGTCCTTTTAATGTAGGTGAACTACGTCCCAATAATAAGCCTACTGTCCCTTGGGGAAGAGGTCCTTTTATTCCTGAAGGAATGATTTGAACTCCCATCTCTGGAGTTAGTACTGCTCTGGCAGAGGCGCAGATGTCCAACCCTGCGCTCCCTCGGGTTTGTCTGATGAGGGATTTAATGGACAATGTGTGCTGGGCACTACTCTAATGGTGTTGCTGGGTTCCTCCACTGCCCCGTATATTTGTGGTTGTGGGCCCCGGAGCATTGGGCCCCTTGGTCCGTTTTTTGGCAATGGAGTCTGATGCCTTTCTCCACGATATCATGGGTAAATACCTGGTCCTTGTCCGTTTTTTGTTAAGGAAGTACCCTCTATGGTAGTTTGAGAACGGCATTCATTAGCCCAATGTCTCCCTCTATGGCATCGTGGGCAAATACCTGGTATTCTATTTCTTTGATAACTAGTTTTGTTAAATCCTCCTCCTATGAGGCAACTCCTTTTAAAATGTACTGTTTTTTCACAATCATAGCATGTTTTTGGCCTGGCATCAAAAGCCTGTTGTACTGCAGCTGCCAAGACTTGCTCTTGTTCATTAATATCTCTACATAATTTAATATATGTGTTTAAATCTTCATGTCTCCATGGTCTAATAACCTCTCTGCAGCAACGATTTGCTTGGTCATAAGCCAGTTGTTTTATTAATGGCATTGCTTGTTCTGTATCCCCCAAAATTTTGGCAGCCATTTGAATTAGCCTGTCTACAAAGTCAGCGTAAGGTTCATTACCACTCTGTATTACCTTAGATAGCTGGCCTTGTAAATCTCCATGTCCTTGTAAAGTCTTCCATGCCCTAACTGCATCTGCAGCAATTTGTGCATATATAGCAGGATCATATTCAATTTGTTGCCGCTGACCCTCATAAGGTCCTTTCTCTAGCAACATTTCTAGATTTCTTTGAGGGTAACCGGCTGCTGCATTTCGCCTAGCTGTCTCTGCGCATAATTCCTCATTGGCAACCTTCCATAACAAATATTGTCCTCCATTTAGCACAGATTTACACATGCTAGCCCAATCTGCTGGCGTCATGTCCAAGTTAGTAATGGACTCGACCATGCTTACCGTGAAGGGAGCTTGGGGACCATAGGTTGTTACAGCCTCCTTTAACTGCTTCACTGTTTTAAAATCTAAAGCATGGTGAATTCACTGCCCTCCTGCCTGCTCAAGTACAGGGCATGCTAATCTTTGAGGTCCTGTCTCAGAATCCCAATTATCAACTACGGGGTTTGAGGGCCACTCAGCTGTCTCTATCGGTGGGCCTGTTGGTTGAATTAAACCCTCTTGTGATAAAACGGAGTTAGTAACAGCCTCCTGTTGTGGCCTTTTTCCTAACAACCCCTTATCCTTTAAATTTTCTTCCTCTGTCTGACTAGCTCGAGAGACCTTCTCTTTTGCTTTATCTAAAATGTCTTTCTCCATGTTCTGAACCTCTGACAATTTGCTTAACATATTTTCAGTTTGTTTTAATCTACTATAAAGATAACGCAACCCAATAGGATAACACAAAACAAAACCGAATCTGAATGAAACAAAAACGGAATAAAAAATCGTTGTATCAATTTTCTCTTCCTCAGGGCCGACAAACATCAAACCTTTAGTCAACCAGTTTGCCTGAGAAATTTCTAGAGATAGGCAGCTTGAAAGAAAAACAAAATAAATCAAAAGAAGAACACATTGTTTTTTGAAATGGTCACCCATTCTCTCGCCTTCCCTCAGGGGCGAGCAATTTCACTTACCCCCAAGCTTCAGGCGTTCCACGTACGAGCCATCAAATGCCGCAGTCTCTGGCTGGGCACAAATCACGAGTCTCCACACAGCTTGTAGATTCAAACAGCAATTCTTTATTCCCGAACTCACACCGGCCGTCTACAAACACGTTCTGGGGAAATCCACGTTCCTGCCCAAATCCACTCTCTGCCCAAATCCACTACTCCTGGGATTCTGTCTCCCAAATATACTGTCTGATCCTAAGAATCAAAAGGAACTCAGCAGCAGGATACACCCTATTCTAAAGGGGAACACCCTAATCTCCTATTATGCTAAACCGCCCTATTCTAAAGGGGGAACACCCTAATCTCCTATTATGCCAAACCAGGAACACCCTAAACATGGATCCGCCCTGGTCCTTCAGCAAGGTCACCTTACATGCAATGTCCTGCAAAATGTCCTATTTCCATGAGTCCTTCCACTAAGGAAACATGGGGGTACGCTGGCAAGGAAATTGTCATACCTACTTGGCTGATGCCTCCCAGCAGTCATTTGTGTAGTAGTTAGAAGAGATGCCTGGGTCCACCTGAACATGAACTCTAGTGTCATTCCCGTTAGAGACTGAGTTATGTAACTCACTTCAGAGAAGTATTGCCATGAATTTTGTTGGGATTTTAGGAGGCCATGCATGAGAGTCGCCCTTGGAAACTGAGATCTAAGCCAATGGTGGCTTTCGTAAGAGCATTGGGAATTTCAGCCAGGATATCACATGATTTTATTCTTATAGACTTGGCAGCCATAGTTGAGAGTCAAATCACACATGGACCTAACATTGTAGACCTCATGGGCCTGGCTTCATGTGTCATTTTGGCCACTCTTTGGGAAGCTTTGCCTCTGCGAGTTCTCCAGAGCATTTCTTGAAATGTGCTACCTCAAAATTTAATGGTTCCTGAATGAATTGAAACCCACAGTTTATCCAACTTCATCCTTGAAAAATGGCTAGATTAATACCATGAAATTTTTAAAATTCCCATGACCAGGTGGCACTGGAGAATCTTTGGATGTCCTGTTGTTGATCATGAGTATACCAGAGAGTGCCTTGATTGACTGGGTTTCATGAAAATGGTGTAGAACAGAGATGCCAGTATGTTGGAGCCTGCTGAGTAGTGGGCCCAGAGCTGTGGTGTGCAGGTGTGTGGTAAAATATCTGTGGTCGGGTGATGTGGATCTGCCATTGACTTCCAAATGGCTGGTGGCTGACATGGTGGAGACAGGAATCACTTATATGTCTGAAACCTCTCCATAAATGGCATCTTGTTATATGGAGATGTTTCAGGGCAATGTTCAGTATCAAGTTGCTATGGTCAACGGGGCAATCTATGTGGGATAGAAGCTTAGTTGGTGCATTGTCCTGCAGACCCTTACCCACCACACGTGAGAGGACTCCCTCAAGCACTGTGTCCCAGTTGAATTCCTTGCATTTCGTGAAGCAAATACCAAACTCCCAGTGCAGCAGCAAGAAAGTCCATGAAAAGTGGAGGATGACCTAATGGCTTCACAATCCACATGCGGAGACAATTAGCTTTCAGTGGCCACAGTTTACTTACAAAGAGAGAAGTCAGCAGTTCTGCCTCATGTTCTTTGGGAAATAAGAAACAATGTCCTCTAGGTCACATAGATGCAGACCCAGCTTTGATGGTTTCATTAGAATGGAAGCAAAAGCTCCTGACAACAACATATATGTCAAGTGCCCATCCTCAGAGGCAGTTTCTCAAAAAGTCTTTAGGCCAGCAGAGCTCCATGTTTGTGGAGTGTTTACCTTTTAGACCAGGATGCAAGAAATCACCACTGACTCCAATTAAAATCAAATTAAAACAAGCTTATTATTTCCACCACCCTGGTGCCTCTCCCTCCCAAAATGGCGGAAAGAAGAGAGAAACCCCACCTTTCTTACAGCCCATCTTTATAGCCCAGAAAGTTACACAAAAGGGGGGTTACGGATAACAGAACTCTGACAAGCATCACACTGATGGTAGTTTACTTTTATTTTTTTTTTTTTTTTTGCTGACACAAACATCAGAATTTATGGGGACCATTAGAGCCTCAGAGAGTGTCATCTGACCAGGGAAGGCCAATATTTATGAGGTGTCAACAAAGTTTCAGAGAGGGCTGCTATCTGGTCAGATAGCCAGCCATGGGTGAGTTCAAGGCACGGGCAGGCATTCCAAACAGGTTCGAAATTTGCTGTAATTAATAGTTAAGAAAAATTATCCTTTCTTGGCTTTGTGGCAAGATGGCTCCAAACTTTAATAAAAGATCAGGTTGGGTCTATCATTCCCCCCTTTTCTAATGTGTCCCTTTCATATCTTTCATACGGTAGGTGAAGAGCACTGAGGGAATTTTATTCTCTGATGCAACAGTCTCCCTATTTTTTCAAAACACCCAAAACCGGTCTCCGTGATTTTACCTGACTTAATTAATTATGTATATTGATAGTCTATTTACTTTTGGCTCCACTGTTGTAAGAGAAGAGGCATTACTCATTTTGGCTTCTTCTGAGCTGAGAGAGGGTGACGTGAGGGGGAACAGCATGAGGGACATGAGTTGCCTTTTAGAGGTCAGTTCGGTTTGAAGTCTCATTGGGGAAGAACAGGTTGTAAAGTCATCTGGGGATGGGTTCTTCTATGAGAGAAACAAAAAACATGAGTACTGAATAAATGTTGCAGCAGCTAGAACATGTCACTGTACAGAAGTTCCCTCACCAGTCTTTAATATCCCCAGTTATCAGGACTGTCAACTTAATACTTAACATTTAGTGTTACAGTTGTCCCTCCCAATAAGATACAGTTTAATAATTTAATGTCATCTGATCTTGCAAAATCAGTTTACTAGAATGACCTCTGTGTCTAATAGAAAAACCTTTAATTCTGTTACTCAGTGCTGGATAATCATACTAGCCAACACCAAGCCTAACCATGTAGGTTAGAAATATCTGAGGCCTTAAACTAAAAACTTCTGCCTCTGGCAGCTCCTCTTGATAGTGTCTTTTTATAGTTATCAGGCATTCCTGTCTGAGAATCCTTCTTTGTAACCTCCAGTCTTACTTATTTTGGGAGGCTAATATAAAGTGTATACATTAAAATATTATTATTATTATTATTATTATTATTATTATTATTATTATTATTATTTAAAATGTCCAGGAATGGCTGTATTCTGCTTTCAACTGTCTTTGCTAAGTGTTTAAGATGAAGCAGTCAAACTGACTTTTGTTTCTATCTATTGGTAACAGTCAGCTGAGCTTTTATGGTTGCCATTCCTGGGGAGACTTGAGAGCAGCTTCTCAGTTCTGCTAGTGCCTTTTGGGCTAGGTGGGTCCAGGTCTTCCTTGACCATGTGGCTTCCCTCGGCAGCATCAGGGATGTCTTCCTTCTCTGATGACTCTCCTCTTCTTAGCAAATGCACTGATTGGCTTTCTGTTCTCCAGTGGTCTCATTAATCCCCCTGATGGGGAGGTTATATGGCCCAGAGTTGAAAAGCTCTTTAGAGAAGTCCCCTGTTCCCTGGATTCAGACTGACTCAGAGGGCAAGAGCCAAATATTAGTTTTCTTGTCCCTTTTCATTTAACTTTAATTTTAAATCCTAATCTTAAATATCCAGCAAATAAATTTTAACTGCCTTATGTTAAGAGTACTGGGCTTTAATGTCTATAACTTTATAATTATTTATCTTTTTATTAATTGGGATCTGTGTTATTCTGTTTGTCTTGTAGGTGATGACTTATTATCTTAAATTAACCCATGTTGTGTTCTTAAAGCAACAATTCTGTAAAACACTAACAGAGAATCTTTAGATCACTTATAAGGAAATTATAAAATAAAATTTTTTAACAAGAGTAAATATACTTAGTTTGCATAATAGCTACCCTGAATTTTTTGCTTAGTTATAAATTATATCCCCTGTTACAGATCCTAGTAATCTTGACAGAAAAAAAAACAACTTTTGAACAAAACTTTAAATGAAACATAATCTAACCTACTGTTTTCATAGTCATTCTCACATGTAGTAAGATGGGACACAGAGCCTTATCTCAGGTAAGGCAGGCGTCTTTATAAATCTTAAGGGTTTTAGTTCTAAAGCTGATCTTTTTTTAAATATCATTTTACAAAGTTTACATAAATTTTTTTAGGTCACATGAACATTAGCTAACACTGTATGATATCACATTTAAAACATGAATTAAAGAAAGGCTGAAAGTTTTTAACCTTTACATAGATTAGGCTCTCATTAACTTAAAAATACATTTAAATTGTTCCCAAATGTAAAAAGTAACATAAAACTTTACTTATCTTTATGATAACAGATAAATAAATTCCCAATATATATTTTTACCATACAACTTAAGAACGCCAGCATGATATAATGCTCTTTTAAGTTTCTAACTTACAGACTTGTACATGTAAGATATGAGCACATTAATAGCATCATAATTACATTGATGTTTGCACATTAACCAAGTTTAGCTTTTAAAGTAATGGCAGTACAGTTCTCTAAAATAACAGTTCTTATTTAATCAGTTGTTTAATTTTTATGGTTGCTAGCTCTAGAAAAAATAAAACTTAATAAACACAATGTTATGGGTAAACTTATGTTTTAAGAAATTTTTGTCTCTTTAACACATGACTGATTTTTACAATCTTATACAGAATTTAGTACAAACTTGTACAGACCTTAGTTAATCAATCAGATATCTAACAAAAGTACTCATGAATGAGTAATCTCATATGAAATTTAATTTACTTATTTATCAAAATATTAGACAAATGTATTGAAGATTGTAAACCATTTTTTTTGTTGAAGGAAAAGTCCTACAACCAAGTCATATTAGATATTTTGTAGACATTAATATTTTTTTAGATATCTGAACACCTAGAAAAACTTGTAAGCTTAAATTTAAAGACATTTATTTTTATCTGTTTATCGAATTTAAACTGAACCATTTAAATAACGTGAATTAAGGATCCTTGGATCCACTTTTTAAAATTTGTTTTTATGAGCGTTTTTTTATGAGCGTTCTTTATATATGTAAATTTTTGTATCATATGTTTGATATATGGATATATGTATATATAGACATACAACACATAACAGAAGTGTGCACACATAAAAATAGTAAAGGCCTTATAGCTTTTCGCAGATGAAATCTGCATTGCAATGTTTCAAAAACTCCACAGTTTGTCAAAGATAGAACTGATCAGAAAAACATTAACTTAGGTCTGTAGGATCAAAATCATGAGCTAAAAAAACTAAATAAAGTATCTAAGGAAAAAAATAAGAGTCCTAGAAAAAACGATTGGACAGTAATTAGTAAAAACCATACAATTTGCCTTTTTTTTCTGCTTAGGCCTCAGATCAGTCTCCTACTGAGCTTGCAGGATTCATTTATTTGCATTTCAAAATAAGTCCTGGCTGAGGTCAGAAAGGAGCAGGAAAAAACTGCTATTCAGAGCAGACACAACAGGCCTAAGGCATTTTAACCATAATTTTCAGGTTAGGATGTTGAAAATTATGAAACAAGTTTAAGATACAATTCACAAAATTTTATATCTTTACATCTTGTTTTGTCAACAGATACCATAATTGTCCAAATTAATGCACTGGTACGCACAGTGACATTTTCCCAGGCTACCCAATTCAAAATAGGTGAAATAAAAGACTGAATGATTGGGAAGTTACTTGCCAACTTGGAAGGAGAGTTCTTTAGTTTTCCATCCTAAGTATTTAAGTTCTCTGGCATAAATTATCTGAAATCATAAACTAAACAATTACCTAAACCCGACTTTTACCTGCAAGATTGTGCAATGCTTCAAAAACACATTCAGATACCAGATTGTTACAATAAAACATCATCATTTAGACACACATTCAGCTAAGATCATTCCCAAGAAACAATTTAAAATATCAACACATTATTGCACATGTCTTAAAGGGCCAGAAACAAAGACACAAGACAGACAGAAGGGAGCTCCAGACTATGGCCGACAGACAGAAGCCTTTAAAACAGAGCAGATAAGAGAAAAATCTCCTACACCAGTGGCACCATAGAAGTCCCCACAAGGGGACCACATGTTTTTACAGAGGGGCAACCTGAAATGTAAAATCAAGGGTCTCCATGGTGACTTTACTGAATTTAGTATCCCCTTTTTCTTTTTCTCTTTTTTAAGAAGACAGACGTTACATAATGCTTACAGTGCAGGGAAGGAAGGAGGGAATTCCCTGAAGTAACAGGGCTTCAGCAGCTGCTGGAAGTCCCTCGGTCCCTCCTTTAACTTACAGGATTAGCTCCTCTGGTTCAGTTCCACCCCAACCATGCTCCATCTCCTAACATATCAGTAGTCAGCTCTCAAAAAGTTCCGGGGCGGGGGTGGTGTGGTTTATCAAAATTTGAAACTTAAAGTTCAGTTCCTGACCTTGAAGCCAATTAATGCCAATTTAATAATGAGGACAGGGTTTTTGAGAAAAAGAAAAAGGGATGTTTATTGCTTTGCTAACAAAGGAGAAACACAGGGGACTCTGCCCAAAGGTTGTGACTCTTTTGATCTGGAGGTACAAGTGGTTTTAAAGGAGTTTCACTTCTTAACCTGTGAGATACTCAGTTTTTAGCTCTGCAGCAGGCATTGCCTTGTGCAGTGGGTGTGCTCCAGGCAGCCAGCTAGGGGCTTCTCTTATCCTGCTTAACAAAGGGAGGTAAAGTTCATCGCAGTTCCTTAAAACACAGTCCAAAAAGGTGTCACGCTTACTTGCTTTATTACCCATTTTCACGTCCAATATCTTTAAGTTTTTACCACAGAAATCACACAACAAAACGCACAAAAACAAACAAACAAAAAACATATAGAACACAGAACAAAACAGAAAAAAAAAAAAAAACCAGAAACCAGGCACCAAAAAAAAAAAAAAAAAAAAAGCAGAGGAGCATTGCAATGTCTTGCTAAAGCTCCTGGGTAGGACCGCGTGCATGCCCATCCACACCTCTCTACCCATCCAGAAGAATTCCCTACATAACAGAACAAAGGACAGCATGATTCTCGTTACAGTCCCGGACAGGAGTATATGTGAGCCTCCCCAGGCCTCCTCTCTGTCATCAGAAGAGATCTCCCTTAACCAGATATCAGATGTTATAAAGGTGCCACTTACCTATGGAGGCCTCCTCCACCAGGTGCTTGCTAATAGTTATAGTCCGGTGGTTCATTGCAGTGCTCCCTGGACCAAAGTCTCACTCCAAGTCGTTGAAACATCTCAAGTTTCGCATCCCCTAGAGTGGCTCTGTAGCCGGGGGCCCTGGAGGGAAGGCCAGCTTCAGAATTTCCAACAGTCTGGTCTTGTGATCTGTACTGGCAGGGTCATCTTGCTGCGGAACTGCAAAATGTTAGACCAGGATGAAAGTAAAGACCACTGACTCCAATTAAAATAAAATTAAGGCAAATTTATTATTTCAACCGGCCGGCGGCCTGCCTCTCCCTCACAAAATGGCGGGAACAAGACAGCAACCCCACCTTTCCTACAGCCCAGCTATATAGCCCAGAAAGTTACACAAAAGGGGGATTACAGATAACAGAACTTTGACAAGCATCACACTAAATGTAGTTTACTTTTCTTTTTTTTTTTTTTGCTGGCCCCAACATCAGAAATAATGATGACCATTAGACCTCAGAGAGAGTCGTTGTCTGGCCAGGGAAGGCCAAAAATTATGATGTGTCACTAAACTTTCAGAGAGGGCTGCTATCAGGTCAGAGAGATAGGCATGGGTGAGTTAAAGGCACGGGCAGACATTCCAAATGGGTTCAGAAATTGCAGTAATTTATAGTAAACCCAAAATTAGCTTTTCATCGCTTTGTGGCAAGATGGCTCCCAATTTTAATAAAAGATCAGGTTGGGTCTATCAACCCTGTCCCTTACTTTTGGAAACTCCTCTTCCACCTCCAAGTTTGTAAACTCCTGAGGATTTTCCAGATATGTATTCACAGATTTTCTAACTCTTCTCCTCTAATTGTGTCTTACTTGGGGGGAAGGCAATGTCAAGTCATCGTTCTGGATGAGAGTGGGAAGATTTTTGTATAGCACATATTTGCATACACATTGGATTCATTATCTAATTTTCCATTCAAAATACTGAAACCCTGACACTAACCCATACCCTACTAGACTCTGACTACTAATCCTAATATGATGGAGAAACATAACCCAAACAGAATAGAAATACAAGCAGTTCAGAGGAGGCATGGTGTATAGTTGGACTTTCATTTTGCATGATAAAGGGTTGGTGTTATAAATCTAGTCAATTTTTAATTGAAATAGTTCACCATGTGTTTTTAAAGTTAACAAATATGTGAATTTCTGTCTTGCTTTCTCTGTAGCCTATTCAGCACATGTATTTTTGCATGCACATACAGAATCCTACCTATTATCACACGTACATTCTTGTGAGGTAGCTGACTTGCCAGATACAAATTGTGAGAAGAGATCACTCCTCCTAAACACAGTTGGAACTGAAAATTCAATCTATGGGTGAGGTTCCTAGTTTAACAACATTATAAATAAATCTATGTTTAGTAAAATAAATAGCTTGGGTCTGTGGATGATATATATTTAATGATGAATTTCAATTGGCATATATATTGCTACTTTTTAATGTCTGTGTGGGTGTTTTGTATATATATATATATATATATATATATATATATATATACTCCAGATATTTCAAAATATGAAATATATGTGTCTTATTATACACTCCCTAAATTCATTCATGTTCATGTATTTGGATTTACAATCAACTTTTACATGATTATTATCAGAAATATGCATCCACCTGAAATACATATTTTTTTCCTAGTACTGAAAACTAACTTCGGTGAATGGTGCATACAAATCCTAATATTTCTACAGTAACTTACCCAGTTTAACATCAATGTAAGTAGATTCCTATGATACAAAATGTTTATTTTGACGTTCATTTTTATTCAACACTGGTACATTACTATTTCTTCAGTTTATGCACATAATAGCATATATATTTATCCACAAGTTCACAAATTTATAGGCATTTGTCTCTCTATCAATCACTTCCTGCTTCAGAACACATGTATTCCTCCAGGTTTCCTGGCTGGACTTTTCATGAGACTTCTTTCCAAAGACATTATTTTCGATTTCTCTAATCATTTTGAAGCAAAACTCACACACTCTTCATGATAAACCATTACCCTAATATTACCATTAGATGCATAACGGGTTGGAATGAATGATTGTATATCAATATAAGATTTCCTGTATATTTTCAGATATCAATTCAATCCTTTATTTAAAGTTGGAAGTACTTATATTATTTATTCACAGTATGGTCTATTCATGCATTATCTCTATATTGATAGACAAACGTACACCTCTTTGTATCCCCAATACTAATTTATATGTCTTCAAAATATTGCACCCAGAAATGGTGGAAGAAATACTCATGTCACCTGATCTACATATACATTTTATCACAGTAATATTCTGGACAAAACTACAAAGATCAAACTTATGTTTTTACCAAAGCCTAAATGGAAAGTGAGCATGGATTATGAAAAACATCTATTGCTCTCAAATGTCAATCCTATTGGTGACTACATATTTCTTTCTTCCTAAGATTATATATTCAACCTCAAGGCTGTTGAAAATGTCTAATCCTATCACTCACTTTATAATTGGCCTGATATCCTAAAATCTCTATTGATATCTGCTTTCCTACATATTTTCCCCAGTTCAACATTGTGACAGATTCTTCACATGTGCTAACATTTACATTCACTCTCTAACTGAAACCCTATTGCTAAAGAACTTTTGGTACAAATCCTATCCTCATTCTTCTTTCTAAACCTATTGAGTATCTTCCTAATCATATTGACTATCTCTTTTTTACTGGATGTTCTCTTCTACATTCAATCATCCAAGGTACAAGGACCTATGCCATTGTATATCGATTTATTGGAGACATTTTTGCAGAACATAATTCAAAGCTAAGTATCCCAATCAAGGGCCCCATGCCCTTCTGGTCTCCAAAGCTTACCTAGATTTCTGTTTACCTACTTATATTTCACCTATATATTCTAATAAATATCACAGGTCAGAATAACATTATTCATCCCGAAGAATGATTCCTAACCCAAATTGTACATGTTATTAACCCTAACCATACACTCTTTCCTCAATCTAACTTTACAGAAGAGGAGGTACAGAGTTGGTCTTATAATACAGGAATGGAGGGCATATTCCATCTACTGAGAACCTCAAAGTTCCATGCAGAATTTATCCCTGTAGAAGATGTAGGCTGCTGGGAAGGACCCGAGAGAGAAAAAGTCATCTTTCAAGGCAAACAACCTGGTCAGGAAGAAGGGATATGTCTGAATCAACATCTATCTTTTTATTGTAGAGAAGATGGACTAAACCAGGTCTGTGTAGAGAGCTGTTGCTGGGGGACAATGGTTGATATACCATTCTAACTTGTGAAAGTGTCACAGGAAGTAGGGGCAGCCTCCATTTCATGCGAACCTTGGAAGCAACTGTTAGGGCAAAGTGGTTGCCAAGGCAGTGACCTAATACAGTTCCTGATGGAAGTAACCTACCTAACTTCCTTGGTGATGGAACTCTCTGAACATGGGATCCTGGAAGCCAAGCAAACAGAGCAAGTCCCAGTCCCAGTCCACGTGGGCTCACTTATTTGGATTTACCAACGACAGAGTCAGTCTTTCTTGGTACCTACTGATGTGAGGATGGCTAAAAGCCAGGAGAGCTCTGAAAAGGGACCTTTCCTGAGAAAGCAGGATGTGGCTCACTGCTGGATCCTGACAGAGTTGGCCAACGAGATCAGATCTGAGACAGGACAGGCCATTTTGGGGTAACATTGTATGGCTCACCAGTCAGAGGACATTCCGGACAGTCACAGACCTACTTTGGGGAAGGAGATGCCTTTGTGGGTGTGGGTGTGAGTTTGTAGTTTTTTCTCATGTTCTGAGAATAATTAGAAAAGGAGGTTTGTTTGTTTTGGAGTGGGCTGATTTAGTAAGTCATTTGAAAAAGTGAGTTTTTCCATGTCTGTGTATCCCATTGTGTCCATTGATGTAGACAGTAGAAAAGAGAATGCATCAATGGATGTGCCCTGTTTAGTAGAATGCTTCCCAGCATTCATCCTGCCCAATTTATGAATGGACTGTGGCTTGCCTTAGGGATGAGCAACACCTAATATGTTCCTAAGTTCCTGTTTTCTTCCTGAATTCTGGCCAATCTCCAGAATAGGCTCATGGTTTTGTACCACCTCCAAGCTCAGTGACATGGCCATGTTCTGGATAGCTGAAGGGAATGGCCAGCATGTCAGAAAACTCAGATATCAGTGTGACCAGTAATGACTCAGTTGAGAAACCCTGATTTGGGCAATTTGCTTACATATAGTTCCGTTTCACTGAATGTCAGGAAGGTCTTTTCTTCAGGCCAAACTTTTTTGAAGCCTAAAGAAAACAGTTTTCAAATGGAAATAAATGGGCATCACCTGTGGCTCTTTGCTTAATTGCTTTGGAAAGGGATGTGTCTGAATCAGCCTCTTGGTCCTGTGTGAGGCAGTGGGTTAGATTCTCAGCACCTGATGGATCTAAAGAAAGATCCCATGTGTGCATCCAAAACCAAAATGGCCAAAATTGCTGTCATTGTGGATGAAGTCTCTAGCCTTCTTCAGTAAGGTTCCTGACCTCCATCAAGAGAGAATAGGGATACATTGGGTCAAATGAGTTTTTCAAAGCCCTGCAGAGGCTAGCCCATAGGTGCTTGGCTTTTATCATCACTCCAATTCACATAAAGAATCTAAACACCACAATCTGAACGCCTCAAATTGAAGAAGCAGAGTATTATTAACGGTAGGCCTATTTGATCACTCCTGGTTCACAGGAAGGGTGCCCATTCCACCCTGACATCAGGCAAATGAGGGGCAAGGTAGCTTATTTTGTACACTGTCTAGGGCTGCGCCCCTCATCGAAAACTCCAGCCAGAGTTTATGATGAGTGTATATATGGACCTATTTCTATATAGGACCATGGTACATGGTCCTATGCCATTGTATATGGATTTATCTGAGACATCTGTGCAGAACATAATTCAAAGCTAAGTATCCCAATCAAGGGCCCAATGCCCTCTGGGCATCAAATAATACTTGGATTTATGTTTTCATACATATATTTCACCTCTATAGTCTTATACATATCGCAGTTCCCAATACCATTTTTCATCCAGTAGAATGATTCCTAACCCAAATTGAAAATGTTATTAATCCAAACCATACACTGTTCCCTCAACCTAACTTTACAGAAGAGCATGAACAGGGTTGGTCTTACAATACAGGAATGTATGGGATCTTTGACTTGCTGAGAACCTCAAAAGTCCATGCAGAAATGATCTCTGCACAAGATATAGTCAGCGATGAAGGACCTGAGTGAGCAAAAGTCTTCTTCCATGGCAAACAACTTGGTCAGGATGAAGAGTTGTGTCTGAATCTGCCTCTCTCTTCTTAATGTAAAGAAGATGGGCCAAATCAGGCCTGTGTGGAGAGCTCTATTTGGGTGCCTATGGTTAATATATCATTCTAACTTGTGAAAGTGTCACAGGAAATATGGGCAGCCTCCATGGGACTCTGGAAGCAACTGTTAGGACAAATTGGTTGCCAAGGCAGTGTGTCCTCATTCAGTTTCTGAAGGAAGTGACTTCACCTCACTCCCTTGGTGATAGAAATCTCTGAACGTGGAATCCAGGAAGCCAGGAACACAGAGACAGTCCCAGTCCCAGTACCAGTGTTCTCACTTGTTTGGATTTACCAAGAACAGAGTCAGTCTTTCTTGGCACCTACCGATGTGAGAATGGCCAAATGCCAGGATAGCTCAGAAGAGGGGATTTCCTGAGAAAGCAGTTAGTGGCTCAATACTGGCTCCTGACAACTTCACACAGTTGGCCAAGGAGACCAGAACTGAGACAGGACAGTCCATTTCAGGGGAACATAGTATGGCCCACCAGTCTGAGGACACTGCGCCTAGTCACAGACCTACTTGGGGAAAGGAGGTGCCTTTGTGGGTGTGGATGTGGTTTTGTGGTTTTGTCTCATGTTCTGAGGATAGGAAAGGCGGTTTGTTTGGTTTAGAGTCAACTGTTTCTAGTAAGTCCTTTGGCAAGGCGAGTCTTTGTATGTCTGAATATCCCACTGTGTCTGTGGTTGTAGATATTAGAAAAGGAAATGCTTCAATGAATGTGTCCTGTCTTGTAGAACACTTCCCAGCATTCATCCTGCGTAATTTATCAATGGACTGCAGCTTGCCTTATCTTTGGGCAACACCTGCTATCTTTCTATGTTCTGGTTTTCTTCATAAATTCTAGCCACTCTCCAAAATAGGCTCATGGTATTGTGTCCAAGATGTGTACCACCTCCAAGCTCTGTGACATGGCCATGTACTGGATAGCTGAAGGGAATGGCCAGCATGTCAGAAAACTCAGATATCAGTGTGACCACACAAGTCTCATGGAGAAACCCTGCTTTGGGCCTTTTGCTTACCTACTGATATGTTGACCTGAATGTCAGGAAAGTCTCTTGCCTCAGGCACACCCTTTGTGAACCATGAAGAAACACTTTTCAAATGGAAATGAGTGGGCATCACCTTTGTCCCTATGCTTAATTGCTTTGGAAAGGGATGTGTCTGAATCAGCCTCTTGGCCCTGTGTGAAGCTGTGGCTTAGATTCTCAGCACTTGATGGATCTGAAGAAAGATCCAAAGTGTGCATCCAAAACCAAATGGCCAAAATTGCTGTCATTGTGGATGAAGTCTTAGCCTTCTTCAGAAAGGTTCCTGACCTCCATCAAGTGAGAATAGGGACCCTTTGGGTCAAATGGGTTCTTCAAATCCCGGAAGAGGCTAGCCCATTTATGCTTGGGTATTCTCATGACTCCAATTCACATAAAGAATCTCCACCTCACAGTCTGACCTTCTCCAGAAGTCTTCACCATGGCTGCCTATGGGACTTTCAGGAAAAGAGTCGCTATAAAAGACTTCAGTGTACATAAACTTTCTCTTTTTGTGTTGACCTGGTCTACTTGGCAACTGGCTAAAAAATCAGCACTCCTGAGCTAGACACACCCTCACTAGTTTTTCACAAAATATGTGAACAAGGCTCCTGCCCTTGAGCTGGGGCTTCACAGACATTGCTACATTTCTAAGATAAAGAAGTTACGAACTGGGCTCCATGGAAAAAGCTGGCAGGGGGAAAAAAGAAAGGGAAGAAAAAGCTCTCCCCCTCCCAGGTGTTCTTGAAAATTTAACTTGCCCAGACCTAAGGAAAAAACAGAAACAAAAACTGCCTTTTGTGAACTTCTGAAGACTTTGAACTTCTGAGCCCCTTCCCTTTCATGTTGGGTACAAAATTCTGAAACTACATAAACTTAGGTTTCATGGGATTAATTGATTACAACAGAAGCAATGCCCTCTGAATCTGGTTGCAACCAAATAAGACTGTTTCCCTGTCTTTGGTGCTATCTTTGGTGCCTTGCCTTGTCCGTCCCTACAACAGTTT